>NW_026289467.1:0-11102 GCF_023373465.1 Oncorhynchus keta
GGAAACCATCCATCTCTGGACAAAAGTAGTGCACTATGTAGAGAATAGGGTGCCATTTTGGCACTCAGCTGTGGACTCAACCACGGAAACCATCCATCTCTGGACAAAAGTGAGTGCACTATGTAGGGGAATAGGGTGCCATTTTGGCACTCAGCTGTGGACTCAACCACGGAAACCATCCATCTCTGGACAAAAGTAGTGCACTATGTAGGAATAGGGTGCCATTTTGGCACCTCAGCTGTGGACTCCCAACCACGGAAACCATCCATCTCTGGACAAAAGTAGTTGCACTATGTAGGGAATAGGGTGCCATCTTGGCACTCAGCTGTGGACTCAACCACGGAAACCATCCATCTCTGGACAAAAGTAGTGCACTATGTAGGGAATAGGGTGCCATTTTTGGCACTCAGCCGTGGACTCAACCACGGAAACCATCCATCTCTGGACAAAAAGTAGTGCACTATGTAGGGAATAGGGTGCCATTTTTGGCACTCAGCTGTGGACTCAACCACCGGACTCAACCAAGGAAACCATCCATCTCTGGACAAAGTGAGTAGCACTATGTAGGGAATAGGTGCCATTTTGGCACTCAGCTGTGGACTCAACCACGGAAACCATCCATCTCTGGACAAAAGTAGTGCACTATGTAGGGAATAGGGTGCCATTTTGGCACTCAGCTGTGGACTCAACCACGGAAACCATCCATCTCTGGACAAAAGTAGAGCACTATGTAGGAATAGGGTGCCATTTTGGCACTCAGCTGTGGACTCCAGCCACGGAAACCATCCATCTCTGGACAAAAGTAGAGCACTATGTAGGGGAATAGGGTGCCATTTTGGCACTCAGCTGTGGACTCAACCACGGAAACCATCCATCTCTGGACAAAAGTAGTGCACTATGTAGAGGAATAGGGTGCCATTTTGGCACTCAGCTGTGGACTCAACCACTGGAAACCATCCATCTCTGGACAAAAGTAGTGCACTATGTGGGGAATAGGGTGCCATTTTGGCACTCAGCTGTGGACTCAACCCACGGAAACCATCCATCTCTGGACAAAAGTAGAGCACTATGTAGGGAATAGGGTGCCATTTTGGCACTCAGCTGTGGACTCAACCACGGAAACCATCCCATCTCTGGACACAGAAGTAGTAGCACTATGTAGGGAATAGGAGTGCCATTTTTGGCACTCAGCTGTGGACTCAGCCACGGAAACCATCCATCTCTGGACAAAAGTAGTGCACTATGTAGGGAATAGGGTGCCATTTTGGCACTCAGCTGTGGACTCAACCACGGAAACCATCCATCTCTGGACAAAAGTAGAGCACTATGTAGGAATAGGGTGCCATTTTGGCACTCAGCTGTGGACTCAACCACGGAAACCATCCATCTCTGGACAAAAGTAGTGCACTATGTAGGGAATAGGGTGCCATTTTGGCACTCAGCTGTGGACTCAACCACGGAAACCATCCATCTCTGGACAAAAGTAGTGCACTATGTAGGGAATAGGGTGCCATTTTGGCACTCAGCTGTGGACTCAACCACGGAAACCATCCATCTCTGGACAAAAGTAGTGCACTATGTAGGGAATAGGGTGCCATTTTGGCACTCAGCTGGTGGACTCAACCACGGAAACCATCCATCTCTGGACAAAAGTAGAGCACTATGTAGGGAATAGGGTGCCATTTTGGCACTCAGCTGTGGACTCAACCACGGAAACCATCCATCTCTGGACAAAGTGAGTGCACTATGTAGGGAATGAGGTGCCATTTTGGCACTCAGCTGTGGACTCAACCACGGAAACCATCCATCTCTGGACAAAAGTAAGTGCACTATGTAGGGAATAGGGTGCCATTTTGGCACTCAGCTGTGGACTCAACCCACGGAAACCATCCATCTCTGGACAAAAGTAGTGCACTATGTAGGGAATAGGGTGCCATTTTGGCACTCAGCTGTGGACTCAACCACGGAAACCATCCATCTCTGGACAAAAGTAGTGCACTATGTAGGGAATAGGGTGCCATTTTGGCACTCAGCTGTGGACTCAACCACGGAAACCATCCATCTCTGGACAAAAGTAGTGCACTATGTAGAGGAATGAGGGTGCCATTTTGGCACTCAGCTGTGGACTCAACCACGGAAACCATCCATCTCTGGACAAAAGTAGTGCACTATGTAGGGAATAGGGTGCCATTTTGGCACTCAGCTGTGGACTCAACCACGGAAACCATCCATCTCTGGACAAAAAGTAGTGCACTATGTAGGGAATAGGGTGCCATTTTGGCACTCAGCTGTGGACTCAACCACGGAAACCATCCATCTCTGGACAAAGTAGTGCACTATGTAGGGAATAGGGTGCCATTTTGGCACTCAGCTGTGGACTCAACCACGAAACCATCCATCTCTGGACAAAAGTAGTGGCACTATGTAGGGAATAGGGTGCCATTTTGGCACTCAGCTGTGGACTCAACCACGGAAACCATCCATCTCTGGACAAAAAGTAGTGCACTATGTAGGGAATAGGGTGCCATTTTGGCACTCAGCTGTGGACTCAACCACGGAAACCATCCATCTCTGGACAAAAGTAGTGCACTATGTAGGGAATAGGTGCCATTTTGGCACTCAGCTGTGGACTCAACCACGGAAACCATCCATCTCTGGACAAAAGTAGTGCACTATGTAGGGAATAGGGTGCCATTTTGGCACTCAGCTGTGGACTCAACCACGGAAACCATCCATCTCTGGACAAAAGTAGTGCACTATGTAGGGAATAGGGTGCCATTTTGGCACTCAGCTGTGGACTCAACCACGGAAACCATCCATCTCTGGACAAAAGTAGTGCACTATGTAGGGAATAGGGTGCCATTTTGGCACTCAGCTGTGGACTCAACCACGGAAACCATCCATCTCTGGACAAAAGTAGTGCACTATGTAGGGAATAGGGTGCCATTTTGGCCATCCATCCATCTATATATGAATGATAAATATATGTTACAGCCTTATTCTAAAATGGATTTAAAATGTTAGTTGTTTTGTCATCAGTCTAAACACGATAACCCATAATGACAAAGCAAAAAACTGTTTTTTTTGTAGAAATGTTATTTATTTATGATATTTATGTTATTTATTTATGATAAATATGTCTTCTTAAATTGATTGTCTTTTTTGTTGTATATTTTTGTTGTTGTTGTTGGTTTAGAGATTATTTTGTTTAATGAAAAGTGAAATAGAAGTGAAATAAGTAAGGATGATTTTTTATTATTATTATTATTATTATTACTATTATTATTATTATTATTATTATTATTATTATTATCATTATTATTATTATTATAATTATTATTATTATTATGATTATTATTATTATTATTATAATTATTATGATTATTATTAGTATTATGATTGTTATTATTATTATTATTATTATTATGATTGTTATTATTATTATGATTATGATTATTATTACTATTATTATTATTACTATTATTATTATTATTACTATTATTATTATTATTATTATTAATATTATTATTATCATCAATACTATTATTATTACTATTACTATTAGTATTATTATTATTATTACTAATTATTATTATTATTATTATTATTATTATTATTATTATTATTATTATGATTGTTACTCTACTAATAAGTGTTATCTTTTGTCCAGCAGAGGAGAGCCTGATAAAGAGGCTGACCAAGATCAACCGGATGGACATCGTCCACCTGATAGAGACCCAGATGAACAAGTCAACACAGGAGCAGACGTCCAGGACCTACGCAGAGATAGAGAAGACTCTGGACCAGAGTGAAGGTACTGGACCTGTTACATTACATTACAGAGATAGAGAAGACTCTGGACCAGAGTGAAGGTACTGGACCTGTTACATTACATTACAGAGATAGAGAAGACTCTGGACCAGAGTGAAGGTACTGGACCAGTTACATTACATTACAGAGATAGAGAAGACTCTGGACCAGAGTGAAGGTACTGGACCAGTTACATTACATTACAGAGATAGAGGAGACTCTGGACCAGTTACATTACATTACAGAGATAGAGAAGACTCTGGACCAGTTACATTACATTACAGAGATAGAGGAGACTCTGGACCAGTTACATTACATTACAGAGATAGAGGAGACTCTGGACCAGTTACATTACAGAGATAGAGGAGACTCTGGACCAGTTACATTACAGAGATAGAGGAGACTCTGGACCAGTTACATTACATTACAGAGATAGAGGAGACTCTGGACCAGTTACATTACAGAGATAGAGGAGACTCTGGACCAGTTACATTACAGAGATAGAGGAGACTCTGGACCAGTTACATTACATTACAGAGATAGAGGAGACTCTGGACCAGTTACATTACATTACAGAGATAGAGAAGACTCTGGACCAGTTACATTACATTACAGAGATAGAGGAGACTCTGGACCAGTTACATTACACAGATAGAGGAGACTCTGGACCAGTTACATTACATTACAGAGATAGAGGAGACTCTGGACCAGCTACATTACAGAGATAGAGAAGACTCTGGACCAGAGTGAAGGTACTGGACCAGTTACATTACATTACAGAGATAGAGGAGACTCTGGACCAGAGTGAAGGTACTGGACCAGTTACATTACATTACAGAGATAGAGGAGACTCTGGACCAGTTACATTACATTACAGAGATAGAGGAGACTCTGGACCAGTTACATTACAGAGATAGAGGAGACTCTGGACCAGTTACATTACAGAGATAGAGGAGACTCTGGACCAGTTACATTACAGAGATAGAGGAGACTCTGGACCAGTTACATTACATTACAGAGATAGAGGAGACTCTGGACCAGTTACATTACATTACAGAGATAGAGGAGACTCTGGACCAGTTACATTACACAGATAGAGGAGACTCTGGACCAGTTACATTACAGAGATAGAGGAGACTCTGGACCAGTTACATTACATTACAGAGATAGAGGAGACTCTGGACCAGTTACATTACATTACAGAGATAGAGAAGACTCTGGACCAGTTACATTACATTACAGAGATAGAGGAGACTCTGGACCAGTTACATTACACAGATAGAGGAGACTCTGGACCAGTTACATTACATTACAGAGATAGAGGAGACTCTGGACCAGCTACATTACAGAGATAGAGGAGACTCTGGACCAGTTACATTACATTACAGAGATAGAGGAGACTCTGGACCAGTTACATTACATTACGACCTGGATCGTGAAAATGACTGGTTTGTTTGTTTTTGATTTGAAATACACATTTAAATATATCCTTTCACTGTTTATAGCAGGTCTCCAGCTACCCAGACCTGTCTGATCAGGGTGCTGTGGGTGTGTCCAGCTTACACCTGTGCAAATCCGGTTCTGTGTGTATAGCAATGGGAATGAAATATCCAACCAATGGCTCAAGTCGTGTTATAGGTCCACCCCACACCTGGAGGGTTGTGTGGTCCTGTCCAGAAGAAAACCCTAGCCCCTATCTCTAGACACGTGTGGAGATCTGAGAGGATTGGACAGGTGTAAGCAATAGAACCAAAATTCCACCAAGAGGGTAAGGTGGATCTCGCACCATGTCACCACCCATCAATCACACTCAGATCTCCACAATTGTCTAGACTCTGGGCAGTAGGGACTAGGGGTTGGTTCTGGACAGTAGGGACTAGGGTTGGTTCTGGACAGTAGGGACTAGGGGTTGGTTCTGGACAGTAGGGACTAGGGGTTGGTTCTGGACAGTAGGGACTAGGGGTTGGTTCTGGACAGTAGGGACTAGGGGTTGGTTCTGGGCAGTAGGGACTAGGGGTTGGTTCTGGGCAGTAGGGACTAGGGGTTGGTTCTGGACAGTAGGGACTAGGGGTTGGTTCTGGGCAGTAGGGACTAGGGGTTGGTTCTGGACAGTAGGGACTAGGGGTTGGTTCTGGACAGTAGGGACTTGGAGTTGGTTCTGGACAGTAGGGACTTGGAGTTGGTTCTGGACAGTAGGGACTAAGGGTTGGTTCTGGACAGTAGGGACTAGGGGTTGGTTCTGGACAGTAGGGACTAGGGGTTGGTTCTGGACAGTAGGGACTTGGGGTTCGTTCTGGACAGTAGGGACTAGGGGTTGGTTCTGGACAGTAGGGACTAGGGGTTGGTTCTGGACAGTAGGGACTAGGGGTTGGTTCTGGACAGTAGGGACTAGGGGTTGGTTCTGGACAGTAGGGACTAAGGGTTGGTTCTGGACAGTAGGGACTTAGGGTTCGTTCTGGACAGTAGGGACTAGGGGTTGGTTCTGGACAGTAGGGACTAGGGGTTGGTTCTGGACAGTAGGGACTAGGGGTTGGTTCTGGACAGTAGGGACTAGGGGTTGGTTCTGGACAGTAGGGACTAGGGGTTGGTTCTGGACAGTAGGGACTAGGGGTTGGTTCTGGACAGTAGGGACTTGGGGTTGGTTCTGGACAGTAGGGACCAGGGGTTGGTTCAGGACAGTAGGGACTTGGGGTTGGTTCTGGACAGTAGGGACTAGGGGTTGGTTCTGGACAGTAGGGACTAGGGGTTGGTTCTGGACAGTAGGGACCAGGGGTTGGTTCAGGACAGTAGGGACTAGGGGTTGGTTCTGGGCAGTAGGGACTAGGGGTTGGTTCTGGACAGTAGGGACTAGGGGTTGGTTCTGGACAGTAGGGACTAGGGGTTGGTTCTGGACAGTAGGGACCAGGGGTTGGTTCAGGACAGTAGGGACTAGGGGTTGGTTCTGGACAGTAGGGACTAGGGGTTGGTTCTGGACAGTAGGGACTAGGGGTTGGTTCTGGACAGTAGGGACTAGGGTTGGTTCTGGACAGTAGGGACTAGGGGTTGGTTCTGGACAGTAGGGACTAGGGGTTGGTTCTGGACAGTAGGGACTAGGGGTTGGTTCTGGACAGTAGGGACTAGGGGTTGGTTCAGGACAGTAGGGACTAGGGGTTGGTTCTGGACAGTAGGGACTAGGGGTCCTATCTCTGAACACGTGTGGGAGATCTGAGAGGATTGGACAGGTGTGGCACAATAGAACCAAAAAATTCCACAAGAGGGTAAGGTGGAATCTGCCATGTCACCACCCATCAATCCTCAGATCTCCACAATTGTCTAGACTCTGGGCAGTAGGGACTAGGGGTTGGTTCTGGACAGTAGGGACTAGGGTTGGTTCTGGACAGTAAAGGGACTAGAGTTTAGTTCTGGACAGTAGGGACTAGGGGGTTGGTTCTGGACAGTAGGGACTAGGGTTGGTTCTGGACAGTAGGGACCAGGGTTGTTCTGGACAGTAGGGACTAGGGGTTGGTTCTGGGCAGTAGGGACTAGGGGTTGGTTCTGGACAGTAGGGACCAGGGTTGGTTCTGGACAGTAGGGACAGGGGTTGGTTCAGGACAGTAGGGACTAGGGGTTGGTTCTGGACAGTAGGGACCAGGGGTTGGTTCTGGACAGTAGGGACTAGGGGTTGGTTCTGGACAGTAGGGACCAGGGGTTAGTTCCTGGACAGTAGGGATAGGGGTTGGTTCTGGACAGTAGGGACTAGGAGTTGGTTCTGGACAGTAGGGACTAGGGAGTTGGTTCTGGACAGTAGGGACTAGGGGTTGGTTCTGGACAGTAGGGACTTGGGTTGGTTCTGGACAGTAGGGACTAGGGGTTGGTTCTGGACAGTAGGGACTAGGAGTTGGTTCTGGACAGTAGGGACTAGGGGTTGGTTCTGGACAGTAAGGACTAGGGGGTTGGTTCTGGACAGTAGGGACTAGGGGTTCAGTTCTGGACAGTAGGGACTAGGGGTTGGTTCTGGACAGTAGGACTAGGGGTTGGTTCTGGACGGTAGGGACCAGGGGTTGGTTCTGGACAGTAGGGACTAGGGGTTGGTTCTGGACAGTAGGGACTAGGGGTTGGTTCTGGACAGTAGGGACTAGGGGTTGGATCTGGACAGTAGGGACTGGGGTTGGTTCTGGACAGTAGGGACTAGGGGTTGGTTCTGGACAGTAGGGACTAGGGGTTGGTTCTGGACAGTAGGGACTAGGGGTTGGTTCTGGACAGTAGGGACCAGGGGCTGGTTCTGGACAGGACAGTAGGGACCAGGGGTTGGTTCAGGACAGTAGGACTTGGGGTTGGTTCTGGACAGTAGGGACTAGGGGTTGGTTCTGGACAGTAGAGACTAGGGGTTGGTTCTGGATAGTAGGGACCAGGGGGTTGGTTCAGGACAGTAGGGACCAGGGTTGGTTCTGGACAGTAGGGACCAGGGGTTGGTTCAGGACAGTAGGGACCAGGGGTTGGTTCTGGACAGTAGGGACCAGGGGTTGGTTCAGGACAGTAGGGACCAGGGGTTGGTTCTGGGCAGTAGGGACTAGGGGTTGGTTCAGGACAGTAGGGACTAGGGGTTGGTTCTGGACAGTAGGGACTAGGGGTTGGTTCTGGACAGTAGGGGCTAGGTTTTTTTCTGGACAGTAGGGACTAGGGGTTGGTTCTGGACAGTAGGGGCTAGGAAGGTTTTTCTGGACAGTAGGGACTAAGGGTTGGTTCTGGACAGGCCATGGGTATTATGGTAGCTCAGTCAGTCAGTCACTGTCATCAGTCCCTCTCAGTGTCTAGACTCTGGACAGTAGGGACTAGGGGTTGGTTCTGGGCGGTTGGGACTAGGGGTTGGTTCTGGGCGGTTGGGACTAGGGGTTGGTTCTAGGCGGTTGGGACTAGGGGTTGGTTCTGGGCGGTTGGGACTAGGGCTTGGTTCTGGACGGTTGGGACTAGGGGTTGGTTCTGGGCGGTTGGGACTAGGGGTTGGTTATGGACAGGCCATGGGTATTATGGTAACTGTTTTTCCAACATAACGATGTTAGTTTCCAACATCAGGGCTGTTTTCCAACATAAGGATATTTGTTTCCAACATCAGGGCTGTTTCCCAACATCAGGGCTGTTTCAACATCAGGGCTGTTTCCAATATAATGATGTTTGTTTCCAACATCAGGCTGTTTTCCAACATCAGGGCTGTTTTCCAACATAATGATGTTAGTTTCCAAATATCAGGGGCTGTTTTCCAACATAAGGATATTTGTTTCCAACATCAGGGCTGTTTCCCAACATCAGGGCTGTTTTCCAACATCAGGGCTGTTTTCCAACATAATGATGTTTGTTTCCAACATCAGGGCTGTTTTCCAATATAATGATTTTGTTTCCAACATCAGGGCTGTTTTCCAACATCAGGGCTGTTTTCCAACATAATGATGTTTGTTTCCAACATCAGGGCTGTGTTCCAACATAATGTTGTTTGTTTCCAACATCAGGGCTGTTTTCCAACATCAGGGCTGTTTTCCAACATAATGATGTTTGTTTCCAACATCAGGGCTGTTTTCCAACATAATGATTTTTGTTTCCAACATCAGGGCTGTTTTCCAACATCAGGGCTGTTTTCCAACATAATGATGTTTGTTTCCAACATCAGGGCTGTTTCCCAACATCAGGGCTGTTTCCCAACATAATGATGTTAGTTTCCAACATCAGGGCTGTTTCCAATATAATGATTTTTGTTTCCAACATCAGTGCTGTGTTCCAACATCAGGGCTGTTTTCAACATCAGGGCTGTTTTCCAACATCAGAGCTGTTTTCCAACATAATGATGTTTGTTTCCAACATCAGGGCTGTGTCCCAACATCAGGGCTGTTTCCCAACTATCAGGGCTGTTTTCCAACATAATGGTGTTTGTTTCCAACATCAGGGCTGTTTCCAACATCAGGGCTGTTTCCAACATCAGGGCTGTTTTCCAATATAATGATGTTTGTTTCCAACATCAGGGCTGTTGTTCCAACATCAGGATGTCTGTTTCCCAACATCAGGGCTGTTTCCCAACATAATGATGTTTGTTTCCAACATCAGTGCTGTTCCCCATCATCCAGTGCTGTTTCCCCAACATCAGGGCTGTTTTCCAACATCAGGGCTGTTTTCAACATCAGGGCTGTTTTCCAACATAATGATGTTTGTTTCCAACATCAGTTGCTGTTCCCCAACATCAGTGCTGTTCCCCAACATCAGTGCTGTTCCCCCAACATCAGGGCTGTTTTCCAACATCAGGGCTGTTTTCCAACATAATGATGTTTGTTTCCAACATCAGTGCTGTTCCACAACATCAGTGCTGTGTCCCCAACATCAGGGCTGTTTCCAACATAATGATGTTAGTTTCCAACATCAGGGCTGTTTTCCAACATAAGGATATTTGTTTCCAACATCAGGGCTGTTTCCCAACATCAGGGCTGTTTTCCAACATAATGATGTCTGTTTCCAACATCAGGGCTGTTTTCCAATATAATGATTTTGTTTCCAACATCAGGGCTGTTTTCCAACATCAGGGCTGTTTCCAACATAATGATGTTTGTGTTTCCAACATCAGAGGCTGTGTTCCAACATAATGTGTTTGTTTCCAACATCAGGGCTGTTTTCCAACATCAGGGCTTTGTTTCCAACATAATGATGTTTGTTTCCAACATCAGGGCTGTTTTCCAACATCATGATTGTTGTTTCCAACATCAGGGCTGTTTTCCAACATCAGGGCTGTTTTTCCAACATAATGATGTTTGTTTCAACATCAGGCTGTTTCCCAACATCAGGGCTGTTTCCCAACATAATGATGTTAGTTTCCAACATCAGGGTCTCAATATGTGATTTTCGTTTCCAACATCAGTGCTGTGTGTTCCCAACATCAGGGCTGTTTTCCAACATCAGGGCTGTTTTCCAACATCAGGGCTGTTTTCCAACATAATGATGTTTGTTTCCCAACATCAGGGCTGTGTCCCAACATCAGGGCTGTTTCCCAACATCAGGGCTGTTTTCCAACATAATGGTGTTTGTTTCCAACATCAGGGCTGTTTTCCAACATCAGGGCTGTTTGCTCCAACATCAGGGCTGTTTCCCAACATAATGATGTTTGTTTCCAACATCAGGGCTGTGTTCCAACATCAGGGCTGTTTCCCAGCATCAGGGCTGTTCCCAACATAATGATGTTTGTTTCCAACATCAGGAGCTGTTTTCCAACATCAGGGCTGTTTTCCAACATCAGGGCTGTTTCCAATATAATGATGTTTGTTTCCAACATCAGGGCT
>NW_026289468.1:0-37811 GCF_023373465.1 Oncorhynchus keta
ATCTGTCTCTACAATACTGTCAGTCTCCCTCAGGTAGTAACATCTGTCTCTACAATACTGTCAGTCTCCCTCAGGTAGTAACATCTCGTCTCTACAATACTGTCAGTCTCCCTCAGGTAGTAACATCTGTCTCTACAATACTGTCAGTCTCCCTCAGGTAGTAACATTCTGTCTCTACAATACTGTCAGTCTCCTCAGGTAGTAACATCTGTCTCTACAATACTGTCAGTCTCCTCAGGTAGTAACATCTGTCTCTACAATACTGTCAGTCTCCCTCAGGTAGTAACATCTGTCTCTACAATACTGTCAGTCTCCCTCAGGTAGTAACATCTCTGTCTCTACAATACGGTCAGTCTCCATCAGGTAGTAACATCTGTCTCTACAATACTGTCAGTCTCCATCAGGTAGTAACATCTGTCTCTACAATACTGTCAGTCTCCATCAGGTAGTAAGTAATAACTGTCTCTACAATACTGCCAGGACACCGCCCTCAGCTGTGCTATATTGGCCATATACCACACACCCCTGAGGTGCCTTATTGCTATTATAAACTGGTTACCAACGTAATTTGAGCAGTACAAATAAAATGTTTTGTCATACCCGTTGTATACGGTCTGTTATACCACGGCTGTCAGCCAATCAGCATTCAGGGCTCCAACCACCCAGTTTGTAATGTATCCAGTCCCCAGCCATGTATGTATTTCTGCTCTGTGACTTGGTGTATGTACTCATTACCTCTGTTTCTGTCCCTTACAGAGCCACCACCATCCCCATGTTCATCTCCAGTGTGTATCAATTAAAATGGCTTTGTGTGTCAATTGTTGGGTTGCAGGGTTCCCCTCTAACCGGGGTCAGTGGGTCACAAACCAGTAAACACGTAGAGCCAGGTTGCTCGCTGTCACGGTCTTTCCACGATTCCTCGCATCCCATCTCCCCTCCCCTCCTCCTTCTCCTCTCTCCCCACCCTCTCTTTCTCCCCTAACCCCCACCCCCTCCTCTTCTCTCTCCTACCCTCCCCCCCACCACCTCCTCTCTCCCCTACCTCCATCCTTGCTCCCCCTCCTCCTCCCACCCCTCCTCTCTCTCCCCTACCCCATCCTTGCTCACCCTCCTCACCCCTCCTCTCCCCTCCCACCCCCTCCTCTCTCTCTCCTTCCCTCTTTCCCCACCCCTCTCTCCCCACCCCCTCCTCTCTCTCCCCCCACCCCCTCCTACCCAGTGTGTAGAGATGAGTCTTCTTGTCTGTGTAGAACTTCTTCAGGTCGAAGGCGATCTGGGCCTCTTGGCGTGTTTCTCACTCCAGGTCGTTGTTCAGAGGGCTCCTGTGGCGGAAGATGAAGTGCAGCTTGTAGTCCTCTCCACACTTATCAGGCCCAAACATGATGCTGTAGGAATACGGTCTGATAAACTGATCCTAGAACAGCACAACAGTAAGGTACAGGGTTACACACTTATCAGGCCCAAACATGATGCTGTAGTAGGTACGGTCATTAAACTGATCCTAGAACAGCACAACAGTAAGGTACAGGGTTACACACTTATCAGGCCCAAACATGATGCTGTAGGAGGTACGGTCATTAAACTGATCCTAGAACAGCACAACAGTAAGGTACAGGTTTACACACTTATCAGGCCCAAACATGATGCTGTAGGAGGTACGGTCATTAAACTGATCCTAGAACAGCACCACAGTAAGGTACAGGGTTTACACACTTATCAGGCCCAAACATGATGCTGTAGAGTTACGGTCATTAAACTGATCCTAGAACAGCACCACAGTAAGGTACAGGTTTACAGTCAGCGATTACAGAGACGATACGAGGCCATGTTACAGCTGGAAGTCATGGTGAGACCAGGGGACTTTTCTGACATTGAAATCCTTGGGTGGGACTTTAGAGTGTGAGCCAACACAGCATTAACAACACCAACAGATCGGAGGCATATAACACCACCAACAGATCTATCTGGGACTAGAAGTGGGAACCAGGTCAAAGGTCAAGTATATATAGTAACAACACCAACAGATCTGGGATCTGGGACTAGACTAACATAGATCAACAACACAGATCAGATTATAGTAACAACACCAACAGATCTGGGGGGACTAGACTAACCAACAACACAGATCAGATTATAGTAACAACACCAACAGATCTGGGATCTGGGACTAGACCAACAACACAGATCAGATTATAGTAACAACACCAACAGATCTGGGATCTGGGACTAGACTAACCAACAACACAGATCAGATTATAGCAACAACAACAACGTACCAGATCCAGGTCATCTTCGTCTGACAGCAGTTTGATGTAGGCTCCACCACAGTCAATACCATCCTGGAAGTTCACCTCATACCTAAGATAAACGCACACAGGTTTCTCTAAACGTTCAGCGGTTAATATGAATTAGCCTCAAGTCTACTCAAAGGCTAATTTTGAAAATGCACTTTTAGACACAAAACAAAAAAAGGGTAAGAGTTCAAACGCGAGAGGTTAAAGGTCAAACTTACTGTACGACTAGGGCGTCGTCCCGGAAGAGGAAGGGTCTGTCCAACAGGGAGGCAATGGCGTGATGTTTGGCCCGGGACTTCAGAACCAGACCCATGTCTCCTGGTACTTTATTCTCCTTCAGCTGCTCCACAGACCACTTACCTGGAGAGGAGAGAGGGGTCAGGCGAGAGGGGTCAGGAGGAGAGAGGGGTCAGAGAGAGCGGTCAGGAGGGAGAGGGGTCAGGAGGAGAGAGGGGTCAGGAGGGAGAGGGGTCAGGAGAGGAGAGAGGGGTCAGGAGAGGAGAGAGGGGTCAGGAGAAGAGAGAGGGGTCAGGAGGAGAGAGAGGGGTCAGGGAGAGGAGAGGAGAGAGGGGTCAGGAGGAGGGAGAGGGATCAGGGAGAGAGGGTCAGGAGGGGAGAGAGGGGTCAGGAGGAGAGAGGTCAGAGAGGAGAGGGGTCAGGAGAGGAGAGAGGGGTCAGGGAGGAGAGAGGGGTCAGGGGAGAGAGAGGGGTCAGGAGAGGAGAGAGGGGTCAGGAGAGGAGAGGGGTCAGGAGGAGAGGGGTCAGGAGAGGAGAGAGGGGTCAGGAGAGGAGAGAGGGGTCAGGAGAGGAGAGAGAGGGTCAGGAGAGGAGAGAGGGGTCAGGAGAGGAGAGAGGGATCAGGAGAGAGAGAGGGGTCAGGAGAGGAGAGAGGGGTCAAATTGTAGAAGAAACAGGGTCGTCTCTCACTGACACACTGGCAAAAAAGACACGTGTGTGTCCATAAAACACACACAAGTGGAGAGTGTAGAGTGGGGGGGGGCAAGAATGGTCTGCTTCTCACCATCATATTTAGCAATTTCATCGTCTGCGTCTTCCTTCATCGTCTTTGACACCTGCCACCTGTCCAGTGAGCCGTCATCAAAGGTCTCTGAGAAGTACACTTCTCCGATGGGAACAGGAGTCTTGTAGGTCACCTGTGTGTTTCAGCCAATGGGGCGGAGGGATTACTTTGTGTGTGAAATGGAACACAAACTGAGGGATATACAATGTAGGGCTCCAGATTCTTCACCCTTTTTCCAGAAGTGTACACTTGCACACTACTCGTCATGGATTTAAATAAGATGTCTGGGGGGATTTTCCATCATCATTATAAAACCCAGAACCGTGGAGAATCGGGACTCGGCCTAGAACACATTTAATGACATGATTTCCTGAAGGCCCCGGCTAAAATTGGGGTTATGACAGTGAGGTTGTAGTTGGGTTTTAGCTAGCTAAGGGAACACAAAAAGAATAGGCAAATGATGAGGGTTTCAAACTCAAAGGGTAGAGAGACACTTGGAGGGCGTAAAAACACACACCAGGCATCCAAAATGGCATCCTATTTCCAAGAGACGGCACGACGTCTGACCAGGCCCCACACACTGGGACACTACATAGGGAGAAGGGTGCCATCTCAAACGTCCCCACCTAGTTCATCCTACTTCCTATTGGGTGACCTTTGACCCTTTTACTGACCTGGAAGGAGACGTTGGCATCGGTTCCCTTCTCCTCTTCCGCCTCCCCTTCCATCTCCGCCTCTCCCTCCATCTCTGCTGAGTCTTCCCTGTCTTCTACCATGTCTTCCACCATAGCTTCCTCCATTTCATCCTCCATCTCCAGGTCCAGGTCACCCTGAGCTTCAGCCTGGGACTCAGAGAGAGCCAGGAGGGAGAGGAGCAGCACACACGTCCAGCCCCACCACAGCTTCATCTGGAGAGAGACGTGGAGATGGACGGTAAGGGGGAAGGGAGGAGAGAGTGGGAAAGGGAATGAAGAGGGTGGGGGGTTGAGAGAGGGAGAAGGAGGGAGTGACGTGACAGTGGGGGTGGACGGTAGGGGGAAGGGAGGAGAGAGTGGGAAAGGGAATGAAGAGGGTGGGAGAGGTGAGGGGTTGGGAAGGACAATGTGAGAGGGGGGAATGGAGTGGGTGGGGGGGTTGAGAGGGAAAAGGAGGGAGTGACATGACAGTGGGAAGGCGTGTGAAGTAAGGGTGGAAATGGAGGATTTGAGGAAGAGGGACCAAGAGAGAGAGAAAAGCAAAGAAAGAGGTCAGGAATAAGGTTAATACACTTCTGATTTCAAAAGCATTTTTCCAGAAACTATCTTTCCATCTACAAATATTTTCTAACAACAAATTAAGGTTGTCACTGTACTGCAATTTGGCCGTATGCAAGGAAATGGATGGCTTTCACCAGAGAAAGATTATACATGGCTCTGCTTTTTTCCAATGAAAATATATTTCTGAATTTAAAAAAACAGACACCCTAAATCAGGTTTCAAAGATGACTCATGAATCCATGCAAAAAATGGTTCTCTGCATTTCAATGACTTGCAAAATATTCACTCGTCGCCGACCAGGACACTTTTCAGTATATACCTCGACAAGCATTTCATCATCTTGAATCAATACGATTGGATAACGGTTGAATATGGCTCGAAACAGTATTTTCGAAATCAATGTCCCTCGGGGTTGGAGTAAACATAACGATTTGACGGAGCGTCTGGGGGAGGTGGATGTGGGTCGCCAACAAAAGCAAGGAGCCACTGTCCCTCAGGCCAAACTACAGTTCACTAGGGGATGCCCATATGCCCCGAGAGAGAGAGCACCAAAATTAACCTACAGCTGCCGACCAGAAGTGTCCACAAACTCCACAGGGCCAGGATTGTTAGCTTGGACTAATAATAATAATAATAATATATGCCATTTAGCAGACGCTTTTATCCAAAGGGACTTACAGTCATGTGTGCATACATTCTACGTATGGGTGGTCCCGGGAATCGAACCCACTACCCTGGCGTTACAAGCGCCATGCTCTACTGTAGCTACTACTACTAGAACAATCTGTCAGGCTACGCGCATTATTAAGACGTCACATCAGCAAGCTGTCTTTCATCATATTTCTATCACGTCTTTTTTTTTAATAGGAAGCAAGGTATTTCATATATATATATATATATATATAAGTTATGTGGAATGTCGGCTATATTTGGCATTCGCTAACGTTACTGCACAAGCAAAGCTAAATAAGGAACTAGGTAACGTCAGTTAAGCAACGTTTTTCGCGACAGTTCACCGGACGTCCCTCGTTATCAACCCGGGTCCGTGTGTGGCGCGAATTAGCGCGTTATCAATAGCTAGCTATGTGGTTTACTAAATGCAGCGACATTTCGGGCATATTCATAAAGCCTAACGTGTCAAATGTAAACATGTTCACATTTTGAGAAAACGTGCCTGTCTGAGAAAAAATGCACTTACGTTAGAAAGCTAAGTTTAGCCAGCTAATGGCTATGCTAAACTAACAGCATGTTGTGTTGCAGTTGTCAGGGAAGAATGAATGAGTGTAGCGAACTAGATAAATATTAAGCAAACAAACCTTGTGCAGTTGGGTGGTAGACAAAAAATAATAATATTCCAAGTTTTGTGATGTTTTCTGCGCCAATATCCTCAAACAACTTTATTTTTCACTGGAGTAAAACCGCGGGTACCGAGGCCTGGAGGAGCGGGATGGACGGATCACCGTGGAGACCCTCGAACGGCGATGACGGGAAGAGACTTCTGCTCACTGCGCATGCCTGAACCAGACAACCAGAGAACGCCATTGGGGAGCCCATTTCAAAATAAAAGTGCTCTGCCTTGCAATAACAAACACATTTTCGATCTATCTTTCTATGTACATCCCCCCCTCCCCTCAATGCATAACAGTTTAGATATTTGTCATTTAAATGTTATGATATAATTAGCTTGTGTCCGTTATCTTGTGAGATAAATCCATGCAGAAAGAGATTTGTCCAAAAGTAGACAATTAATGCAAGTTATTGGATAAACATCCAAAATGTATTATTATTTTAATTCTTATTTTATTTAAATAATTATGACTTTAGAAATACATTGTGGATGGTTGCTACAATTTGAAGAATAGTGTAATACATTTGAGCAAATATACCTAATTTTGATTACTTTTATTGTGATAACTTCTATGTTGCTCTTCCGGAGCAGAGTTCACGAATGTTGACGATTGTTGAAACGTGAACACATGTTAACAAAAAAACACACCGGCATAGCAATATACAATTCATAGACAGCCAACATGAGAGATACGCCGTTATCAAACTGCGAGCGGGACTTTTTACTCAAAGCTATTCAAGAAAAAAAGGTAGCTGGTGCAATTTGTGTATGGTTGCATCTGAATGAAACGTGCTAGCTGAGATAGCCAGATATGCTAGTTAGCTGACATAAATTGCCAATTTAGATGTGGGAACCCAAACTAAAATATTGTACAGTGTATATCTCTATCTACCAACGTTACAGAGTTTGTTAGAGTTCTGGGTCACTGTACATAACCTGTTGTAAAACTTGAGCTACCTAGCTAGCTAATTATCTTTCGATGCATCATTGCTATACTAGCTATAAATATTTACGATAAATAATCTCGCTCAATAATGTGTACCCGCAGCGCTTGGATGGGAGACAGACCTATGACTACAGGAGCATCAAGATCTCGTTCGGGACAGATTATGGATGCTGCTTTGTTGACCTGGGGAAGACGAGGCGAGTGTTCCTGCCTTCGAAGGCAAAGAAATGCCAGTTGAGCAGTGGCTCTCAACCAAAGCTACTGGCCTATCTAAAGCGGATTGTTGAGAAGACCCAAGGCTTACTGCTAAAAACGTAGATGACGGGGGCACTAGGCAAAGCCAAATGCACTTGGTGGTACAGTAACCGAACATGGTTGACAGCCATTCTTAGTGGAGTTGGCTTTCTCGCTACTAACATGGCAGGCTTTTGCACTAAGTTTGCATACATCTGAAAGGACTGGATACAAGTATGGCAATAGCTGTACCTTGCTATCTGATTGGATTGGCAGAATTGTTTTGCCATATACCCATCCATCCTTTCAGATCTATAAAGCAGCATAGTGGTAGGGGCTAGATGACAGTGGTAGGGGCTAGGTGACAGTGGTAGGGGCTAGGGGCTAGGTGACAGTGGTAGGGGCTAGGTGACAGTGGTAGGGGCTAGGTGACAGTGGTAGGGGCTAGGTGACAGTGGTAGGGGCTAGGTGACAGTGGTAGGGGCTAGGTGACAGTGGTAGGGGCTAGGTGACAGTGGTAGGGGCTAGGGCGGCAGCATAGGTGGTAGGGGCTAGGTGACGGTGGTAGGGGTTAGGGGCTAGGTGACAATGGTAGGGGCTAGGTGGTAGGGGCTAGGTGACGGTGGTAGGGGTTAGGGAGGCAGCATAGGTGGTAGGGGCTAGGTGACAGTGGTAGGGGCTAGGTGACAGTGGTAGGGGCTAGGTGACAGTGGTAGGGGCTAGGGCGGCAGCATAGGTGGTAGGGGCTAGGTGACAATGGTAGGGGATAGATGGTAGGGGCTAGGTGCTAGAGGCTAGGGGCTAGGTGACAGTGGTAGGGGCTAGGGCGGTTTGAGATTAACTTTGTACGTTTGGGCTCCTGAGTGGCGCAGCAGTCAAACGCACTGCATCTCAGTGCAAGAGGCGTCACTACAGTCCCTGGTTTGAATCCAGGCTGTATCTGGCCGGGGTAGGCCGTCATTGTAAATAAGAATTTGTTCTTAACCGACTTGTCTGGTTAAATAAAAAAATAAAAAAAATGGTGTGTTCCTAACCTCCAGAATCATGGCCCAGGTGTCCTGTGAGCTCATTACTCCGAAAGAGAACCGACCAAATGAAGGACTCATTTTCTTCAACATTGAGCTGTCTCCCATGGCTTCTCCAGCATTTGAGATGGGCAGGTAAGAGTCCTACTATGTTTTTACTTCATAAGGCTATAGTGTAAATTGCATCTGAAAAACGATCACTGAAAATGTTTTATCTGCGTGGTTGTCCTTCCCCCTTCTTGATCTCTCTCTCTCTCTCTATCTCTAGGCAGTCAGAGCTGTTGGTGAAGCTGAACAGACAGTTGGAGAGATGCCTCAGGAACTCCAAGTGTATAGACACAGAGTCTCTGTGTGTGGTGTCTGGAGAGAAGGTACACACACACACACCTGAAGTTTGGCATGAAGGCTGTGAACGAAAGTCCCCAAATTGGGTTTCAATTCCAGTCAATTCAGGACGTAAACCAAATTCCAATTTGAAATGTTCTCCATTGAAAAGCATTGAAGATAATTGTTATTTCAATTTAATTCCTGAATTGACAGGAACTCAATATTTGGAAGGTGTTTTTAATGTTTTGTACACTCAGTGTATATCTACTGGTCTTCCAAGGTATAATGCCTATCTCTCTACCTGTCTATTTCTCCAGATGTGGTACAGATCAATATCTGTGTAATTAGTGTGTCTGTGTGTCTCCAGGTGTGGCAGATTAGGGTGGACGTCCACTTGCTGAACCACGATGGTAACCTAATGGACGCTGCCAGCATTGCTGCCATCGCGGCCCTCTGTCACTTCAGACGGCCCGATGTGGGCATCCAGGGAGAGGAAGTCACTGTGGTGAGGAAAGGGGTGGGGTGATGCTATCGACAACTAATGCCATGGCAACAATCTTTGACATTGATTACACCCCTGGGTGGTGTTAATTAGGAACCACACTGACAAACAGGGAAGGACCACCTGGGTTTGTCTAATAAGACACACACATTTTTGTCACACGTTGCAAAAGGTTTTAAAAATGTCACCTGTTGCATGCCCTAATGAACACAACCCAAATGTATAATGATTTAACCCTTCATGTGTCTGTTCCACAGTACAGTACAGAGGAGAGAGACCCCATTCCCCTCAGCATCTACCACATGCCCATCTGTGTCAGTTTTGCCTTCTTCCAACAAGGGTAGGTCCCTTTTATATAAGATCACCTGTATGTTTGATATCACTATCAGACAGTGATGGCTGCCATTGCAGTTCTCTCTCTGCCTCTCTTCCCTTTCCTCTCCTGTTCTCCTTCTCTCCTCTCTTCCCTCTCCTGTTCTCCTTCTCTCCTCTCTTTCCTCTCCTGTTCTCCTTCTCTCCTCTCTTTCCTCTCCTGTTCTCCTTCTCTCCTCTCTTCCCTCTCCTGTTCTCCTTCTCTCCTCTCTTTCCTCTCCTGTTCTCCTTCTCTCCTCTCTTTCCTCTCCTGTTCTCCTTCTCTCCTCTCTTCCCTCTCCTGTTCTCCTTCTCTCCTCTCTTTCCTCTCCTGTTCTCCTTCTCTCCTCTCTTCCCTCTCCTGTTCTCCTTCTCTCCTCTCTTTCCTCTCCTGTTCTCATTCTCTCCTCTCTTCCCTTTCCTCTCCTGTTCTCCTTCTCTCCTCTCTTCCCTTTCCTCTCCTGTTCTCCTTCTCTCCTCTCTTCCCTCTCCTGTTCTCCTTCTCTCCTCTCTTTCCTCTCCTGTTCTCCTTCTCTCCTCTCTTCCCTCTCCTGTTCTCCTTCTCTCCTCTCTTTCCTCTCCTGTTCTCATTCTCTCCTCTCTTCCCTTTCCTCTCCTGTTCTCCTTCTCTCCTCTCTTCCCTTTCATCTCCTGTTCTCAATCTCTCCTCTCTTCCCTTTCCTCTCCTGTTCTCATTCTCTCCTCTCTTTCCTTTCCTCTCCTGTTCTCATTCTCTCCTCTCTTTCCTTTCCTCTCCTGTTCTCATTCTCTCCTCTCTTCCCTTTCCTCTCCTGTTCTCATTCTCTCCTCTCTTCCCTTTCCTCTCCTGTTCTCATTCTCTCCTCTCTTTCCTTTCCTCTCCTGTTCTCATTCTCTCCTCTCTTTCCTTTCCTCTCCTGTTCTCATTCTCTCCTCTCTTCCCTTTCCTCTCCTGTTCTCATTCTCTCCTCTCTTCCCTTTCCTCTCCTGTTCTCATTCTCTCCTCTCTTCCCTTTCCTCTCCTGTTCTCATTCTCTCCTCTCTTCCCTTTCCTCTCCTGTTCTCATTCTCTCCTCTCTTCCCTTTCCTCTCCTGTTCTCATTCTCTCCTCTCTTCCCTTTCCTCTCCTGTTCTCATTCTCTCCTCTCTTCCTTTCCTCTCCTGTTCTCATTCTCTCCTCTCTTTCCTTTCCTCTCCTGTTCTCATTCTCTCCTCTCTTCCTTTCCTCTCCTGTTCTCATTCTCTCCTCTCTTCCCTTTCCTCTCCTGTTCTCATTCTCTCCTCTCTTCCCTTTCCTCTCCTGTTCTCATTCTCTCCTCTCTTTCCTTTCTCTCCTGTTCCTCCTGTTCTCATTCTCTCCTCTCTTCCCTTTCCTCTCCTGTTCTCATTCTCTCCTCTCTTCCCTTTCCTCTCCTGTTCTCATTCTCTCCTCTCTTCCCTTTCCTCTCCTGTTCTCATTCTCTCCTCTCTTCCCTTTCCTCTCCTGTTCTCATTCTCTCCTCTCTTTCCTTTCCTCTCCTGTTCTCATTCTCTCCTCTCTTCCCTTTCCTCTCCTGTTCTCATTCTCTCCTCTCTTCCTTTCCTCTCCTGTTCTCATTCTCTCCTCTCTTTCCTTTCCTCTCCTGTTCTCATTCTCTCCTCTCTTTCCTTTCCTCTCCTGTTCTCATTCTCTCCTCTCTTCCCTTTCCTCTCCTGTTCTCATTCTCTCCTCTCTTCCCTTTCCTCTCCTGTTCTCATTCTCTCCTCTCTTCCCTTTCCTCTCCTGTTCTCATTCTCTCCTCTCTTTCCTTTCCTCTCCTGTTCTCATTCTCTCCTCTCTTCCCTTTCCTCTCCTGTTCTCATTCTCTCCTCTCTTCCCTTTCCTCTCCTGTTCTCATTCTCTCCTCTCTTCCCTCTCCTCTCCTGTTCTCCTTCTCTCCTCTCCTGTCCTCCTTCTCTCCTCTGTTCCATTTCCTCTCCTGTCCTCCTTCTCTCCTCTCTTCCCTCTCCTCTCCTGTCCTCCTTCTCTCCACTGTTCTCTTCCCTCTCATGTCCTCCTTCTCTACACTGTTCTCTTCCCATTCCTCTCCTGTTGTCCTTCTCTCCACTGCTCTCTATGTCCTATCTCATATCCCCTCTCCTACCCCTCTTCCTCTCCTCCAGGACCTACCTGTTGGTTGACCCGTGTGAGCGTGAGGAGCGTGTGATGGACGGCCTGCTGATGATAGCCATGAACAAACACAGAGAGATCTGCTCCATCCAGTCTAGTGGAGGCATCATGCTGCTCAAAGACCAGGTGGGTACTGGGGAGCCATAGAGATGCAGTCAGCTGCTCAAAAGACCAGGCGGGTACTGGGGAGCCATAGAGATAGTCAGCTGCTCAAAAGGCCAGGCGGGTACTGGGGAGCCATAGAGATAGTCAGCTGCTCAAAAGGCCAGGCGGGTACTGGGGAGCCATAGAGATAGTCAGCTGCTCAAAAGGCCAGGCGGGTACTGGGGAGCCATAGAGATAGTCAGCTGCTCAAAAGGCCAGGCGGGTACTGGGGAGCCATAGAGATAGTCAGCTGCTCAAAAGGCCAGGCGGGTACTGGGGAGCCATAGAGATGCAGTCAGCTGCTCAAAAGGCCAGGCGGGTACTGGGGAGCCATAGAGATACAGTCAGCTGCTCAAAAGACCAGGCGGGTACTGGGGAGCCATAGAGATACAGTCAGCTGCTCAAAAGACCAGGCGGGTACTGGGGAGCCATAGAGATGCAGTCAGCTGCTCAAAAGGCCAGGCGGGTACTGGGGAGCCATAGAGATGCAGTCAGCTGCTCAAAAGACCAGGCGGGTACTTGGGAGTCATAGAGATACAGTCAACTGCTCAAAGACCAGGCGGTACTGGGGAGCTAATGCAACTCTGGATCAGACCCGGGATGCCAACCCACGACCTCAATAACACTTTCTATGCGCAAATCAGCATGCTAAACACTTGTCTAGATATCATAACCATGGCTTTGGTAGGCCAGGGGGCTGATAATATTCAGGATGGATACGAGCATACACTAGCTACTTCACTGTGAATTGCATCTCTAAAGCATGCTGTGTTTGTACAGGTCCTCAGGTGCAGTAAGATCGCTAGTGTCAAAGTGTCAGAGATCACAGAGCTAATCAACAAAGCCTTGGAGAACGACAAGAAAGCCAGGTGGGTCACGTCAACTTGGTCTCGTTAGCAGTTCATTTAGACTTTGTGGCTGTGCTATCGAGTGGAAACCCGTTTATATAAACCTCCGTGACTCTGGTGTTGCTACTTTGGCGTCATTTCATTTTTGGATTCCAATAAAGTTCTCTTTTTGAATATCGGTTATTTTAGAAAAACTGGGGGTAAGTTTGGCTTCGCAGAGTCGTTGCCCCAGGAGCGAATCACAGCGCTGAAAACAGACGTGTCACCTGTGGAAATGAGTGACGTCAAGGAGAAGGCCAATGAGATCGTCCAGAGAGCTGAGGTCCCACCCCAAACGTATCCCTTCAAAGAAAGTTACTCTGAACACATTTGGAGTAGAATACTATTTTCTCCAAGGGGAAGGTCATTGTTTGTGAGCGAGTGACTTGGTGTGCCTGTACTCTTGTCTTTTTCTCAATGCTACTGATCCATGGTTTACTCTAGACTCTAGTCCTTAACCAACCGCGGGACAGCGTTCCCTCTCCAGTGTTAACTGCCCCAGGTACAGGCCAGGTGGGGGAGGGGCTAGAGAACTCCTGGGGTCTGAAGGAAGAGGAGGAGGAGGAGGAGGAGGAAGATGAGACCATGGAGTTGAAGATGGAGTTGGAAGAGGGACATGAGGAGAAGGGGAGAGGTAACTATTTGCCTAAGTTTTGTTTTCCTTGGGTGAGTGAAACTGACTCGCCTGGTCCCAGATCTGTTTGTGCTGTCTTCTATGGTCATAGTTGGCAAGACAGCACAGAATGATCTGGAACCAGGCTACAAAAATGAATCAATCGCTCCAGGGGCGCGGAGCTACGCCTGACCCATCCCTCACTCACCACCCGGGTAACACCCCTCTACGCCTGACCCATCCCTCACTCACCACCTGGGTAACACCCCTCTACGCCTGACCCATCCCTCACTCACCACCCGGGTAACACCCCTCTACGCCTGACCCATTGCCTCCAGCCCCTCTAGAGTGGGGAGGGTTGGTTTGTGAGCATAAAGATACTTTTCTGTTCTTTTAAGTGTAACGATCAATAAAGTACATCTCATCTTATTGTGTGATTGTGTTTCCTAGGTGACGTGGTGGTCATCTCAGACAGTGACAGCGAGGAGGAGGATGTTGTCATCTTGAACCAGGTAACAACAAAGTAAGTGGCACTTTTAGATTTTTTTCTTCTGGGTTCTATAGAACCCCTTTCTGTGTCTCCCAAGCATTGCCTCACGAGGGCAACGCGCGCAAGTTGGTGGCGAACACCAGGGAGTTCTTCTAGAACGGCAGCAAGTTGGTGGAAGAACACCAGGGAGTTCTTCTAGAACGGCAGCAAGTTGGTGGCAGAACACCAGGCACTTCTTCTAGAACGGCAGCAAGTTGGTGGCAGAACACCAGGGAGTTCTTCTAGAACGGCAGCAAGTTGGTGGCAGAACACCAGGGAGTTCTTCTAGAACGGCAGCAAGTTGGTGGAAGAACACCAGGGAGTTCTTCTAGAACGGCAGCAAGTTGGTGGCAGAACACCAGGGAGTTCTTCTAGAACGGCAGCAAGTTGGTGGCAGAACACCAGGGAGTTCTTCTAGAACGGCAGCAAGTTGGTGGCGAACACCAGGAGTTCTTCTAGAACGGCAGCAAGTTGGTGGCGAACACCAGGGAGTTCTTCTAGAACGGCAGCAAGTTGGTGGCAGAACACCAGGGAGTTCTTCTAGAACGGCAGCAAGTTGGTGGCAGAACACCAGGGAGTTCTTCTAGAACGGCAGCAAGTTGGTGGCAGAACACCAGGGAGTTCTTCTAGAACGGCAGCAAGTTGGTGGCAGAACACCAGGGAGTTCTTCTAGAACGGCAGCAAGTTGGTGGCAGAACACCAGGGAGTTCTTCTAGAACGGCAGCAAGTTGGTGGCAGAACACCAGGGAGTTCTTCTAGAACGGCAGCAAGTTGGTGGCAGAACACCAGGGAGTTCTTCTAGAACGGCAGCAAGTTGGTGGCAGAACACCAGGGAGTTCTTCTAGAACGGCAGCAAGTTGGTGGCAGAACACCAGGGAGTTCTTCTAGAACGGCAGCAAGTTGGTGGCAGAACACCAGGGAGTTCTTCTAGAACGGCAGCCCAAAAAAATGCCTCTGTTTACATGTTGCTTATGAGTGGATTTGACAGTACATGTCCATTATAATTGGATTTTACGGCTTGTACGTATGTCCTTCTTAATATAAAGTTTGTGTCATCATCGCAAATCAACTGCATTATACTTTAAAAAAAACAACACTTCAACCAGTAAAATGTCTCTTTGGATAGCTTTTGCTACAGCCTATGTCAATGAGGGTTAGAATTCTAGCTGTCAACTGCTGCATAGAAAATAGTTTTTTTTGTTTGTTGCAAAGATCACAACCAAATATAATCTGTTCAAGCAAGAATCAAAACATTATTGTAAACATATGAGAAACCCCCAAAAACATATTTTTTTGTTTAGAAGAAATAAAAGCGCAAGTCTTAAGACTGTTGAATGAGTGCAGATGGTGATGATTTTCTTACTGCAGACGAGAGTCGTGTGCATCTGTCCGTGACGTCAGTGTGTTGTTGTGTACTGGAAAGGGGTCTAGGCGTTTAATACAGATTACACACCAAATACACACCGTAACAAGTTCCATAGAAATGACACCTTCACTTTCAGATGGATTTATTTTTTGGGTTACACCCACAAGCACATCGTCTCATTGCTGTTGTAAATGCAAACCATTCAAGTTGTAATGTTGGGTTCTTTAAAAAAAAAACAACAGAACATCCTTCTGATCTACTGAGAACCAGATATAGTGATGCTCATTTCATGTGTATATTATACATTAGTCTAATCATGAAAACAATAACCTTTTACAAGTGAAGTTGTGCTTACTTTGAGGAAGAAATGTACCAGTCTTTGTTCTCTCTCAGGGAGAAGGCCTCCAGCTCTAACCAACAGGGGGCAGTAGCCTCCAAGCAGCAGCAGAAGAAGAAGAAGAAGAGGGGGCAGTAGCCTCCAAGCAGCAGCAGAAGAAGAAGAAGAAGAGGGGGCAGTAGCCTCCAAGCAGCAGAAGAAGAAGAAGAAGAAGAAGAAGAAGAAGAAGAGGAAGTGAAATATGTTTTTTTTTTCTTGAGCGGATGGAACATAAATACAAATAAATAGTAGACTAGAAATTGACCACAAGAAGCCACAAAATATATGACTAAAACAATCATTTCAAACCATGCTTACATTTGTATACAAACAGTTGTCTCTGTTGTGAGAAAACTTGGGAACAGATTTCCTAAATTAAAATAATTTCTAAGATGTTTTCCTGGTCTTTTTACAGTCTGTCTCCAACAATGAAAAAATATATATATTTTTTTTTACTCAGAAAATGAGGGTCCCAATAAAACCACCCGCGGGCCAAATTCAGCCAGTTGAGAACCTTACAGTCAATGTATTGAAGCATACAGTAGATGTATTGTTTATTAGGTACCACCTGAAGCATACAGTAGATGTATTGTTTATTAGGTACCACCTGAAGCATACAGTAGATGTATTGTTTATTAGGTACCACCTGAAGCATACAGTAGATGTATTGTTTATTAGGTACCACCTGAAGCATACAGTAGATGTATTGTTTATAACAATAAACAAGGGTATATACAGGGGTACCGGTACAGAGTCAATGTGGAGGCTATATACAGGGGGTACCAGTACAGAGTCAATGTGGAGGCTATATACAGGGGGTACCGGTACAGAGTCAATGTGGAGGCTATATACAGGGGGTACCGGTACAGAGTCAATGTGGAGGCTATATACAGGGGTACCGGTACAGAGTCAATGTGGAGGCTATATACAGGGGGTACCGGTACAGAGTCAATGTGGAGGCTATATACAGGGGGTACCAGTACAGAGTCAATGTGGAGGCTATATACAGGGGGTACTGGTACAGAGTCAATGTGGAGGCTATATACAGGGGTACCAGTACAGAGTCAATGTGGAGGCTATATACAGGGGGTACCAGTACAGAGTCAATGTGGAGGCTATATACAGGGGTACTGGTACAGAGTCAATGTGGAGGCTATATACAGGGGGTACCAGTACAGAGTCAATGTGGAGGCTATATACAGGGGGTACCAGTACAGAGTCAATGTGGAGGCTATATACAGGGGGTACCAGTACAGAGTCAATGTGGAGGCTATATACAGGGGGTACCAGTACAGAGTCAATGTGGAGGCTATATACAGGGGTACCAGTACAGAGTCAATGTGGAGGCTATATACAGGGGGTACCGGTACAGAGTCAATGTGGAGGCTATATACAGGGGTACTGGTACAGAGTCAATGTGGAGGCTATATACAGGGGTACCAGTACAGAGTCAATGTGGAGGCTGTATACAGGGGGTACCAGTACAGAGTCAATGTGGAGGCTATATACAGGGGTACCAGTACAGAGTCAATGTGGAGGCTATATACAGGGGGTACCAGTACAGAGTCAATGTGGAGGCTATATACAGGGGGTACCGGTACAGAGTCAATGTGGAGGCTATATACAGGGGGTACCAGTACAGAGTCAATGTGGAGGCTATATACAGGGGGTACCGGTACAGAGTCAATGTGGAGGCTATATACAGGGGTTACCGTTACAGAGTCAATGTGGAGGCTATATACAGGGGTACCAGTACAGAGTCAATGTGGAGGCTATATACAGGGGTACCGGTACAGAGTCAATGTGGAGGCTATATACAGGGGTACGGTACAGAGTCAATGTGGAGGCTATATACAGGGGTACCAGTACAGAGTCAATGTGGAGGCTATATACAGGGGGTACCAGTACAGAGTCAATGTGGAGGCTATATACAGGGGGTACCAGTACAGAGTCAATGTGGAGGCTATATACAGGGGTACCGGTACAGAGTCAATGTGGAGGCTATATACAGGGGTACCAGTACAGAGTCAATGTGGAGGCTATATACAGGGTACCGGTACAGAGTCAATGTGGAGGCTATATACAGGGGTACCGGTACAGAGTCAATGTGGAGGCTATATACAGGGGTACTGGTACAGAGTCAATGTGGAGGCTATATACAGGGGTTACCGTTACAGAGTCAATGTGGAGGCTATATACAGGGGTACCGGTACAGAGTCAATGTGGAGGCTATATACAGGGGTACTGGTACAGAGTCAATGTGGAGGCTATATACAGGGGTTACCGTTACAGAGTCAATGGGGAGGCTATATACAGGGGGTACCAGTACAGAGTCAATGTGGAGGCTATATACAGGGGGTACCAGTACAGAGTCAATGTGGAGGCTATATACAGGGGTTACCGTTACAGAGTCAATGTGGAGGCTATATACAGGGGTTACCGTTACAGAGTCAATGTGGAGGCTATATACAGGGGTTACCGTTACAGAGTCAATGTGGAGGCTATATACAGGGGTTACCGTTACAGAGTCAATGTGGAGGCTATATACAGGGGTACCGGTACAGAGTCAATGTGGAGGCTATATACAGGGGTACCGGTACAGAGTCAATGGGAGGCTATATACAGGGGTACCAGTACAGAGTCAATGTGGAGGCTATATACAGGGGTACCGGTACAGAGTCAATGTGGAGGCTATATACAGGGGTACTGGTACAGAGTCAATGTGGAGGCTATATACAGGGGTTACCGTTACAGAGTCAATGTGGAGGCTATATACAGGGGTACCGGTACAGAGTCAATGTGGAGGCTATATACAGGGGGTACCGGTACAGAGTCAATGTGGAGGCTATACAGGGGGTACCGGTACAGAGTCAATGTGGAGGCTATATACAGGGGTACCGGTACAGAGTCAATGTGGAGGCTATATACAGGGGTACCAGTACAGAGTCAATGTGGAGGCTATATACAGGGGTACCGGTACAGAGTCAATGTGGAGGCTATATACAGGGGTACCAGTACAGAGTCAATGTGGAGGCTATATACAGGGGTACCGGTACAGAGTCAATGTGGAGGCTATATACAGGGGTACTGGTACAGAGTCAATGTGGAGGCTATATACAGGGGTACCGGTACAGAGTCAATGTGGAGGCTATATACAGGGGTTACCGTTACAGAGTCAATGTGGAGGCTATATACAGGGGTACCGGTACAGAGTCAATGTGGAGGCTATATACAGGGGTTACCGTTACAGAGTCAATGTGGAGGCTATATACAGGGGGTACCAGTACAGAGTCAATGTGGAGGCTATATACAGGGGGTACCAGTACAGAGTCAATGTGGAGGCTATATACAGGGGGTACCAGTACAGAGTCAATGTGCTTATGCACAAAGCATTGTGGAGTGCCCGGATACAGCCATTAGCTGTGGTATATTGGCCACAGACCCCTGAGGTGTCTTATTGCTATTAGAAACTGGTTACCAGCGTAATTAGAGCAGGAAAAACAAATGTTGTGCCAATCAGTATTCATGGCTTTAACCACACAGTTTATAGATACCTTTTTACACTGTAAACAAAATGGAGACAATGTATATATTATATATATGTATGAGTTTTATTTGAGGAGGCTCTAGGAGTGAGTTACACTATGACAGGCAGATTTAACAAAAATTAATGGAAAAATGTTTGTTAAGACTGATGGTGTCTGAGTATTTTGTGTTAATTGTTTAGGAATACAATAACATTGACAACAGATTGAATGATACCGAATCAACCTTCCATGTGAAGACAAGTGTGTTCAGCCGCAAAACACAGGCAGGTCCTACCGAGATTTGAACTCGGATCGCAGGATTCAGAGTCCTGAGTGCTAACCATTACACCATAGAACCTGTTGTGACAGTAACGACTGAAATTAAATTTATCAATGAAATATGGCAGTGTCGTTTGTGCATTAATCGCGAGGAATTCCTTTTGAGGAACTAAGAACTGGCTTTGAAAAGTTACGTAGACGTGTTAAACCAGAGAATATCAACAACCTCACGATTTTAGAGGAGGAGCAGCGCTCGGAATTTGACATGTTTGAGTTGGGATTCCGTGTTGAAGGACGCCAGTTGACAGGAGACACGTGTTTTGAATGCTCATGGTACAACTCAAGAAAAAAATATATATATTGGCCAGTACGGGTATCGAACCCGCGACCTTCGCGTTATTAGCACGACGCTCTAACCAACTGAGCTAACCGGCCATGTTAATGTTTGAACATTTACATATTTCAAACGCAATTAACGCAATTAATGCTGGAAGAAGTGTTTTTAAAAGTATGTTTCACTATTTTTTGGAGTAGCAACTAGTGGACTACTATTAACTTACCATATTACGTTCATAGTAGGAATTTATTGTGGGTTCATATTATTTCAGTCTCTACCACTCTTTCACCTCACCCTTGGTATGAAAGCTCTTGTCAGAAAAGGGCAAAGTCGTTCCGAAACGGGCTAAATAGGTTAAAAAGATGGAAAGAATGACCCTCGCAGAAGACTCGAGTTAATCGCAAAAACCACACAGGTCCTACCGAGATTTGAACTCGGATCGCAGGATTCAGAGTCCTGAGTGCTAACCATTACACCATAGAACCATTGGTACCAGCTAGCACCATATAGAATTAACAACTTATTAAGGGCTTGACTTCGGTCAATAGTCTTCCAGGTGTTGTGGTTAGCACTTTTTTTTTCTGTACAATTCCCAAATAAATGTAGGTTATGGTTCTATGGTGTAATGTAAGCATTTCCTGAATGGTGCAATTCGTGAGTACCAAAGACTGTTTATCGACTCCCACCCACTTGTTTCTTTCACGCACAATTTGGAGGCTGGATTCAAAGTCCAGAGTGTTGACCATTACACCATAGAACCCTATACAGAGTAATTCTTGTAGAGTTCCGATTTTCCTGTCATTTGTACACCGGATAAACAGCAGATTATGAGATTATTGGTTGGCCATGTGAATAATTCAGCACAAAAAAACAGGAAGGTTCTACCGAGATTTGAACTCAGATCACTGGACTCAAGTGCTAACCATTACACCATAGTACCATATTCTAAATCCAAATGGAATTTTTTTTTTTAAATAATCTGCGTTTAATTAGCAACAGCGGACTGTCGTTCCTTCACGTGTTGCAAATACTTGCAACTGACAACAATATTTGGACAGCTATATTCTAGTTCCACGAGGCAAATTAATTGACATGGTAGGATCGTCCAAGATTTAAACTCGGATTGTAGGATTCAGATTCCTGAGTGATAACCTTTACAGCATAGAACCTTGTACTCAATACTCTGTGACGGGTTCAGATTTTACTGTCCTTGGTTCACCGGAAAAACAGATTAAAAAATTCAGGCCAGAAACGGTATCAGCGTACCAGGCACTCATAGTATGCATTTACCGTAGGCTAGCCATTCGTGCGTAACAAGAGTGCTTATCGACTCCCACCCACTTGTTTCTTTCACACATAAGTATTTTAAAGTTGACAGGGGAGGAGTGTGTCACTGCAAAATCAAGGTAGGTCCTACCGAGATTTGAACTCAGATCGCAGGATTCAGAGTCCTGAGTGCTAACCATTACAACATAGAACCCTATACAGAGTACTTATTGTAGAGTTCCGATTTTCCTGTCATTTGTACACCGGATAAACAGCAGATTACGAGATTATTGGTTGGCCATGTGAATAATTCAGCACAAAAAATGGGAAGGTTCTACCGAGATTTGAACTCGGATCACTGGATTCAAAGTCCAGAGTGCTAACCATTACACCATAGAACCATATTCTAAATCCACATGGAAATTGAAAAAAAAAAATCTGCGTTTCATTAGCAACAGCGGGCTGTCGTTCCTTCACGTGTTGCAAATACTTGCAACTGACAACAATATTTGGACAGCTATATTCTAGTTCCACGAGGCAAATTAATTGACATGGTAGGATCGTCCAAGATTTAAACTCGGATTGTAGGATTCAGATTCCTGAGTGATAACCTTTACAGCATAGAACCTTGTACAAAATACTCTGTGACGGGTTCAGATTTTACTGTCCTTGGTTCACCGGAAAAACAGATTAAAAAAATTCAGGCCAGAAACGATATCAGCGTACCAGGCACTCATAGTATTCATTTACCGTAGGCTAGCCATTCGTGCGTAACAAGAGTGCTTATCGACTCCCACCCACTTGTTTCTTTCAAGTTGACAGGGGAGGAGTGTGTCACTGCAACATCAAGGTAGGTCGTACCGAGATTTGAACTCAGATCGCAGGATTCAGAGTCCTGAGTGCTAACCATTACACCATAGAACCCTATACAGAGTACTTATTGTAGAGTTCCGATTTTCCTGTCATTTGTACACCGGATAAACAGCAGATTATGAGATTATTGGTTGGCCATGTGAATAATTCAGCACAAAAAATGGGAAGGTTCTACCGAGATTTGAACTCGGATCGCAGGACTCAGAGTCCTGAGTGCTAACCATTACACCATAGAACCCTATACAGAGTACTTATTGTAGAGTTCCGATTTTCAAGTCATTTGTACACCGGATAAACAGCAGATTATGAGATTATTGGTTGGCCATGTGAATAATTCAGCACAAAAAATGGGAAGGTTCTACCGAGATTTGAACTCGGATCACTGGATTCAAAGTCCAGAGTGCTAACCATTACACCATAGAACAATATTCTAAATCCAGATGGAAATTGAAAAAAAAAAATCTGCGTTTAATTAGCAACAGCGGGCTGTCGTTCCTTCACGTGTTGCAAATACTTGCAACTGACAACAATATTTGGACAGCTATATTCTAGTTCCACGAGGCAAATTAATTGACATGGTAGGATCGTCCAAGATTTAAACTCGGATTGTAGGATTCAGATTCCTGAGTGATAACCTTTACAGCATAGAACCCTGTACTCAATACTCTGTGACGGGTTCAGATTTTACTGTCCTTGGTTCACCGGAAAAACAGATCAAATATTTTCTGGCCAGAAATGGTATCAGCGTAACAGGCACTCATAGTATGCATTTACCGTAGGCTAGCCATTCGTGCGTAACAAGAGTGCTTATCGACTCCCACCCACTTGTTTCTTTCACACATAAGTATTTTAAAGTTGACAGGGGAGGAGTGTGTCACTGCAAAATCAAGGTAGGTCCTACCGAGATTTGAACTCGGATCGCAGGATTCAGAGTCCTGAGTGCTAACCATTACACCATAGAACCCTGTACAGAGTACTTATTGTAGAGTTCCGATTTTCCTGTCATTTGTACACCGGATAAACAGCAGATTATGAGATTATTGGTTGGCCATGTGAATAATTCAGCACAAAAAATGGGAAGGTTCTACCGAGATTTGAACTCGGATCACTGGATTCAAAGTCCAGAGTGCTAACCATTACACCATAGAACCAGTTATTTTCCTGTCTAACCGGATAAACAGCAGATTATGAGATTATTGGTTGGCCATGTGAATAATTCAGCACAAAAAATGGGAAGGTTCTACCGAGATTTGAAATCGGTTTCAAATTCCAGAGTGCTAACCATTACACCATAGAACCATATTCTAAATCCACATGGAAATTGAAAAAAAAAAAAATCTGCGTTTAATTAGCAACAGCGGGCTGTCGTTCCTTCACGTGTTGCAAATACTTGCAACTGACAACAATATTTGGACAGCTATATTCTAGTTCCACGAGGCAAATTAATTGACATGGTAGGATCGTCCAAGATTTAAACTCGGATTGTAGGATTCAGATTCCTGAGTGATAACCTTTACAGCATAGAACCTTGTACTCAATACTCTGTGACGGGTTCAGATTTTACTGTCCTTGGTTCACCGGAAAAACAGATTAAAAAAATTCTGGCCAGAAACGGTATCAGCGTACCAGGCACTCATAGTATGCATTTACCGTAGGCTAGCCATTCGTGCGTAACAAGAGTGCTTATCGACTCCCACCCACTTGTTTCTTTCACACATAAGTATTTTAAAGTTGACAGGGGAGGAGTGTGTCACTGCAAAATCAAGGTAGGTCCTACCGAGATTTGAACTCGGATCGCAGGATTCAGAGTCCTGAGTGCTAACCATTACACCATAGAACCCTATACAGAGTACTTATTGTAGAGTTCCGATTTTCAAGTCATTTGTACACCGGATAAACAGCAGATTATGAGATTATTGGTTGGCCATGTGAATAATTCAGCACAAAAAATGGGAAGGTTCTACCGAGATTTGAACTCGGATCACTGGATTCAAAGTCCAGAGTGCTAACCATTACACCATAGAACCATATTCTAAATCCAGATGGAAATTGAAAAAAAAAAAAAAAATCTGCGTTTCATTAGCAACAGCGGGCTGTCGTTCCTTCACGTGTTGCAAATACTTGCAACTGACAACAATATTTGGACAGCTATATTCTAGTTCCACGAGGCAAATTAATTGACATGGTAGGATCGTCCAAGATTTAAACTCGGATTGTAGGATTCAGATTCCTGAGTGATAACCTTTACAGCATAGAACCTTGTACTCAATACTCTGTGACGGGTTCAGATTTTACTGTCCTTGGTTCACCGGAAAAACAGATAAAAAAATTCTGGCCAGAAACGGTATCAGCGTACCAGGCACTCATAGTATGCATTTACAGTAGGCTAGCCATTCGTGCGTAACAAGAGTGCTTATCGACTCCCACCCACTTGTTTCTTTCAAGTTGACAGGGGAGGAGTGTGTCACTGCAAAATCAAGGTAGGTCCTACCAAGATTTGAACTCGGATCGCAGGATTCAGAGTCCTGAGTGCTAACCATTACACCATAGAACCCTGTATAGAGTACTTATTGTAGAGTTCCGATTTTCCTGTAATTTGTACACCGGATAAACAGCAGATTATGAGATTATTGGTTGGCCATGTGAATAATTCAGCACAAAAAATGGGAAGGTTCTACCGAGATTTGAACTCGGATCACTGGATTCAAAGTCCAGAGTGCTAACCATTACACCATAGAACCATATTCTAAATCCAGATGGAAATTGAAAAAAAAATCTGCGTTTCATTAGCAACAGCGGGCTGTCGTTCCTTCACGTGTTGCAAATACTTGCAACTGACAACAATATTTGGACAGCTATATTCTAGTTCCACGAGGCAAATTAATTGACATGGTAGGATCGTCCAAGATTTAAACTCGGATTGTAGGATTCAGATTCCTGAGTGATAACCTTTACAGCATAGAACCTTGTACTCAATACTCTGTGACGGGTTCAGATTTTACTGTCCTTGGTTCACCGGAAAAACAGATTAAAAAATTCTGGCCAGAAACGGTATCAGCGTACCAGGCACTCATAGTATGCATTTACCGTAGGCTAGCCATTCGTGCGTAACAAGAGTGCTTATCGACTCCCACCCACTTGTTTCTTTCATAACTATTTTAAAGTTGACAGGGGAGGAGTGTGTCACTGCAAAATCAAGGTAGGTCCTACCGAGATTTGAACTCGGATCGCAGGATTCAGAGTCCTGAGTGCTAACCATTACACCATAGAACCCTATACAGAGTACTTATTGTAGAGTTCCGATTTTCCTGTCATTTGTACACCGGATAAACAGCAGATTATGAGATTATTGGTTGGCCATGTGAATAATTCAGCACAAAAAATGGGAAGGTTCTACCGAGATTTGAACTCGGATCACTGGATTCAAAGTCCAGAGTGCTAACCATTACACCATAGAACCATATTCTAAATCCAGATGGAAATTGAAAAAAAAAAAAATCTGCGTTTCATTAGCAACAGCGGGCTGTCGTTCCTTCACGTGTTGCAAATACTTGCAACTGACAACAATATTTGGACAGCTATATTCTAGTTCCACGAGGCAAATTAATTGACATGGTAGGATCGTCCAAGATTTAAACTCGGATTGTAGGATTCAGATTCCTGAGTGATAACCTTTACAGCATAGAACCTTGTACTCAATACTCTGTGACGGGTTCAGATTTTACTGTCCTTGGTTCACCGGAAAAACAGATTAAAAAAATTCTGGCCAGAAACGGTATCAGCGTACCAGGCACTCATAGTATGCATTTACAGTAGGCTAGCCATTCGTGCGTAACAAGAGTGCTTATCGACTCCCACCCACTTGTTTCTTTTGCAAAATCAAGGTAGGTCCTACCGAGATTTGAACTCGGAAGTTGACAGTGCTAACCATTACACCATAGGAGAGTACTTATTGTGTCACTGTCAAAATCATTAGAGTAGGTCCTACCGAGATTTGAACTCGGATCGCAGGATTCAGAGTCCTGAGTGCTAACCATTACACCATAGAACCCTGTACAGAGTACTTATTGTAGAGTTCCGATTTTCCTGTCATTTGTACACCGGATAAACAGCAGATTATGAGATTATTGGTTGGCCATGTGAATAATTCAGCACAAAAAATGGGAAGGTTCTACCGAGATTTGAACTCGGATCACTGGATTCAAAGTCCAGAGTGCTAACCATTACACCATAGAACCATATTCTAAATCCACATGGAAATTGAAAAAAAAAAATCTGCGTTTAATTAGCAACAGCGGGCTGTCGTTCCTTCACGTGTTGCAAATACTTGCAACTGACAACAATATTTGGACAGCTATATTCTAGTTCCACGAGGCAAATTAATTGACATGGTAGGATCGTCCAAGATTTAAACTCGGATTGTAGGATTCAGATTCCTGAGTGATAACCTTTACAGCATAGAACCTTGTACTCAATACTCTGTGACGGGTTCAGATTTTACTGTCCTTGGTTCACCGGAAAAACAGATTAAAAAATTCTGGCCAGAAACGGTATCAGCGTACCAGGCACTCATAGTATGCATTTACCGTAGGCTAGCCATTCGTGCGTAACAAGAGTGCTTATCGACTCCCACCCACTTGTTTCTTTCACGCATAACTATTTTAAAGTTGACAGGGGAGGAGTGTGTCACTGCAAAATCAAGGTAGGTCCTACCGAGATTTGAACTCGGATCGCAGGATTCAGAGTCCTGAGTGCTAACCATTACACCATAGAACCCTGTACAGAGTACTTATTGTAGAGTTCCGATTTTCCTGTCATTTGTACACCGGATAAACAGCAGATTATGAGATTATTGGTTGGCCATGTGAATAATTCAGCACAAAAAAAGGGAAGGTTCTACCGAGATTTGAACTCGGATCACTGGATTCAAAGTCCAGAGTGCTAACCATTACACCATATTCTAAATCCACATGGAAATTGAAAAAAAAAAATCTGCGTTTCATTAGCAACAGCGGGCTGTCGTTCCTTCACGTGTTGCAAATACTTGCAACTGACAACAATATTTGGACAGCTATATTCTAGTTCCACGAGGCAAATTAATTGACATGGTAGGATCGTCCAAGATTTAAACTCGGATTGTAGGATTCAGATTCCTGAGTGATAACCTTTACAGCATAGAACCTTGTACTCAATACTCTGTGACGGGTTCAGATTTTACTGTCCTTGGTTCACCGGAAAAACAGATTAAAAAATTCTGGCCAGAAACGGTATCAGCGTACCAGGCACTCATAGTATGCATTTACCGTAGGCTAGCCATTCGTGCGTAACAAGAGTGCTTATCGACTCCCACCCACTTGTTTCTTTCTATTTTAAAGTTGACAGGGGAGGAGTGTGTCACTGCAAAATCAAGGTAGGTCCTACCGAGATTTGAACTCGGATCGCAGGATTGAGGAGTGTGTCCTGAGTGCTAACCATTACACCATAGGTACAGAGTCTTATTGTAGAGTTTGAACTGTCGGATTTGCAGGATTCAGAGTCCTGAGTGCTAACCATTAACCATAGAACCCTGTACAGAGTACTTATTGTAGAGTTCCGATTTTCCTGTCATTTGTACACCGGATAAACAGCAGATTATGAGATTATTGGTTGGCCATGTGAATAATTCAGCACAAAAAATGGGAAGGTTCTACCGAGATTTGAACTCGGATCACTGGATTCAAAGTCCAGAGTGCTAACCATTACACCATAGAACCATATTCTAAATCCACATGGAAATTGAAAAAAAAAAATCTGCGTTTCATTAGCAACAGCGGGCTGTCGTTCCTTCACGTGTTGCAAATACTTGCAACTGACAACAATATTTGGACAGCTATATTCTAGTTCCACGAGGCAAATTAATTGACATGGTAGGATCGTCCAAGATTTAAACTCGGATTGTAGGATTCAGATTCCTGAGTGATAACCTTTACAGCATAGAACCTTGTACTCAATACTCTGTGACGGGTTCAGATTTTACTGTCCTTGGTTCACCGGAAAAACAGATTAAAAAAATTCTGGCCAGAAACGGTATCAGCGTACCAGGCACTCATAGTATGCATTTACCGTAGGCTAGCCATTCGTGCGTAACAAGAGTGCTTATCGACTCCCACCCACTTGTTTCTTTCACGCATAACTATTTTAAAGTTGACAGGGGAGGAGTGTGTCACTGCAGAATCAAGGTAGGTCCTACCGAGATTTGAACTCGGATCGCAGGATTCAGAGTCCTGAGTGCTAACCATTACACCATAGAACCCTGTACAGAGTACTTATTGTAGAGTTCCGATTTTCCTGTCATTTGTACACCGGATAAACAGCAGATTATGAGATTATTGGTTGGCCATGTGAATAATTCAGCACAAAAAATGGGAAGGTTCTACCGAGATTTGAACTCGGATCACTGGATTCAAAGTCCAGAGTGCTAACCATTACACCATAGAACCATATTCTAAATCCACATGGAAATTGAAAAAAAAAAAAATCTGCGTTTCATTAGCAACAGCGGGCTGTCGTTCCTTCACGTGTTGCAAATACTTGCAACTGACAACAATATTTGGACAGCTATATTCTAGTTCCACGAGGCAAATTAATTGACATGGTAGGATCGTCCAAGATTTAAACTCGGATTGTAGGATTCAGATTCCTGAGTGATAACCTTTACAGCATAGAACCTTGTACTCAATACTCTGTGACGGGTTCAGATTTTACTGTCCTTGGTTCACCGGAAAAACAGATTAAAAAATTCTGGCCAGAAACGGTATCAGCGTACCAGGCACTCATAGTATGCATTTACCGTAGGCTAGCCATTAGTGCGTAACAAGAGTGCTTATCGACTCCCACCCACTTGTTTCTTTCACGCATAACTATTTTAAAGTTGACAGGGGAGGAGTGTGTCACTGCAAAATCAAGGTAGGTCCTACCGAGATTTGAACTCGGATCGCAGGATTCAGAGTCCTGAGTGCTAACCATTACACCATAGAACCCTGTACAGAGTACTTATTGTAGAGTTCCGATTTTCCTGTCATTTGTACACCGGATAAACAGCAGATTATGAGATTATTGGTTGGCCATGTGAATAATTCAGCACAAAAATGGGAAGGTTCTACCGAGATTTGAACTCGGATCACTGGATTCAAAGTCCAGAGTGCTAACCATTACACCATAGAACCATATTCTAAATCCACATGGAAATTGAAAAAAAAAAATCTGCGTTTCATTAGCAACAGCGGGCTGTCGTTCCTTCACGTGTTGCAAATACTTGCAACTGACAACAATATTTGGACAGCTATATTCTAGTTCCACGAGGCAAATTAATTGACATGGTAGGATCGTCCAAGATTTAAACTCGGATTGTAGGATTCAGAGTCCTGAGTGATAACCTTTACAGCATAGAACCGTGTACTCAATACTCTGTGACGGGTTCAGATTTTACTGTCCTTGGTTCACCGGAAAAACAGATTTAAAAAATTCTGGCCAGAAACGGTATCAGCGTACCAGGCACTCATAGTATGCATTTACCGTAGGTTAGCCATTCGTGCGTAACAAGAGTGCTTATCGACTCCCACCCACTTGTTTCTTTCACGCATAACTATTTAAAGTTGACAGGGGAGGAGTGTGTCACTGCAAAATCAAGGTAGGTCCTACCGAGATTTGAACTCGGATCGCAGGATTCAGAGTCCTGAGTGCTAACCATTACACCATAGAACCCTGTACAGAGTACTTATTGTAGAGTTCCGATTTTCCTGTCATTTGTACACCGGATAAACAGCAGATTATGAGATTATTGGTTGGCCATGTGAATAATTCAGCACAAAAAATGGGAAGGTTCTACCGAGATTTGAACTCGGATCACTGGATTCAAAGTCCAGAGTGCTAACCATTACACCATAGAACCATATTCTAAATCCACATGGAAATTGAAAAAAAAAAATCTGCGTTTCATTAGCAACAGCGGGCTGTCGTTCCTTCACGTGTTGCAAATACTTGCAACTGACAACAATATTTGGACAGCTATATTCTAGTTCCACGAGGCAAATTAATTGACATGGTAGGATCGTCCAAGATTTAAACTCGGATTGTAGGATTCAGATTCCTGAGTGATAACCTTTACAGCATAGAACCTTGTACTCAATACTCTGTGACGGGTTCAGATTTTACTGTCCTTGGTTCACCGGAAAAACAGATTAAAAAATTCTGGCCAGAAACGGTATCAGCGTACCAGGCACTCATAGTATGCATTTACCGTAGGCTAGCCATTCGTGCGTAACAAGAGTGCTTATCGACTCCCACCCACTTGTTTCTTTCATAACTATTTTAAAGTTGACAGGGGAGGAGTGTGTCACTGCAAAATCAAGGTAGGTCCTACCGAGATTTGAACTCGGATCGCAGGATTCAGAGTCCTGAGTGCTAACCATTACACCATAGAACCCTATACAGAGTACTTATTGTAGAGTTCCGATTTTCAAGTCATTTGTACACCGGATAAACAGCAGATTATGAGATTATTGGTTGGCCATGTGAATAATTCAGCACAAAAAATGGGAAGGTTCTACCGAGATTTGAACTCGGATCACTGGATTCAAAGTCCAGAGTGCTAACCATTACACCATAGAACCATGTACAGAGTACTTATTGTAGAGTTCCGATTTTCCTGTCATTTGTACACCGGATAAACAGCAGATTATGAAATTCTTGGTTGGCCATGTGAATAATTCAGCACAAAAAATGGGAAGGTTCTGCCGAGATTTGAACTCGGATCACTGGATTCAAAGTCCAGAGTGCTAACCATTACACCATAGAACCATATTCTAAATCGATATGGAAATTGAAAAAAAAAAATCTGCGTTTCATTAGCAACAGCGGGCTGTCGTTCCTTCACGTGTTGCAAATACTTGCAACTGACAACAATATTTGGACAGCTATATTCTAGTTCCACGAGGCAAATTAATTGACATGGTAGGATCGTCCAAGATTTAAACTCGGATTGTAGGATTCAGATTCCTGAGTGATAACCTTTACAGCATAGAACCTTGTACTCAATACTCTGTGACGGGTTCAGATTTTACTGTCCTTGGTTCACCGGAAAAACAGATTAAAAAATTCTGGCCAGAAACGGTATCAGCGTACCAGGCACTCATAGTATGCATTTACCGTAGGCTAGCCATTAGTGCGTAACAAGAGTGCTTATCGACTCCCACCCACTTGTTTCTTTCACGCATAACTATTTTAAAGTTGACAGGGGAGGAGTGTGTCACTGCAAAATCAAGGTAGGTCCTACCGAGATTTGAACTCGGATCGCAGGATTCAGAGTCCTGAGTGCTAACCATTACACCATAGAACCCTGTACAGAGTATTTATTGTAGAGTTCCGATTTTCCTGTCATTTGTACACCGGATAAACAGCAGATTATGAGATTATTGGTTGGCCATGTGAATAATTCAGCACAAAAAATGGGAAGGTTCTACCGAGATTTGAACTTGGATCACTGGATTCAAAGTCCAGAGTGCTAACCATTACACCATAGAACCATATTCTAAATCCACATGGAAATTGAAAAAAAAAATCTGCGTTTAATTAGCAACAGCGGGCTGTCGTTCCTTCACGTGTTGCAAATACTTGCAACTGACAACAATATTTGGACAGCTATATTCTAGTTCCACGAGGCAAATTAATTGACATGGTAGGATCGTCCAAGATTTAAACTCGGATTGTAGGATTCAGATTCCTGAGTGACAACCTTTACAGCATAGAACCCTGTACTCAATACTCTGTGACGGGTTCAGATTTTACTGTCCTTGGTTCACCGGAAAAACAAATTAAAAAAATTCTGGCCAGAAACGGTATCAGCGTACCAGGCACTCATAGTATGCATTTACCGTAGGCTAGCCATTAGTGCGTAACAAGAGTGCTTATCGACTCCCACCCACTTGTTTCTTTCACGCATAACTATTTTAAAGTTGACAGGGGAGGAGTGTGTCACTGCAAAATCAAGGTAGGTCCTACCGAGATTTGAACTCGGATCGCAGGATTCAGAGTCCTGAGTGCTAACCATTACACCATAGAACCCTGTACAGAGTATTTATTGTAGAGTTCCGATTTTCCTGTCATTTGTACACCGGATAAACAGCAGATTATGAGATTATTGGTTGGCCATGTGAATAATTCAGCACAAAAAATGGGAAGGTTCTACCGAGATTTGAACTCGGATCACTGGATTCAAAGTCCAGAGTGCTAACCATTACACCATAGAACCATATTCTAAATCCACATGGAAATTGAAAAAAAAAAAATCTGCGTTTAATTAGCAACAGCGGGCTGTCGTTCCTTCACGTGTTGCAAATACTTGCAACTGACAACAATATTTGGACAGCTATATTCTAGTTCCACGAGGCAAATTAATTGACATGGTAGGATCGTCCAAGATTTAAACTCGGATTGTAGGATTCAGATTCCTGAGTGATAACCTTTACAGCATAGAACCTTGTACTCAATACTCTGTGACGGGTTCAGATTTTACTGTCCTTGGTTCACCGGAAAAACAGATTAAAAAATTCTGGCCAGAAACGGTATCAGCGTACCAGGCACTCATAGTATGCATTTACCGTAGGCTAGCCATTAGTGCGTAACAAGAGTGCTTATCGACTCCCACCCACTTGTTTCTTTCACGCATAACTATTTTAAAGTTGACAGGGGAGGAGTGTGTCACTGCAAAATCAAGGTAGGTCCTACCGAGATTTGAACTCGGATCGCAGGATTCAGAGTCCTGAGTGCTAACCATTACACCATAGAACCCTGTACAGAGTACTTATTGTAGAGTTCCGATTTTCCTGTCATTTGTACACCGGATAAACAGCAGATTATGAGATTATTGGTTGGCCATGTGAATAATTCAGCACAAAAAATGGGAAGGTTCTACCGAGATTTGAACTCGGATCACTGGATTCAAAGTCCAGAGTGCTAACCATTACACCATAGAACCATATTCTAAATCCACATGGAAATTGAAAAAAAAAAAAATCTGCGTTTAATTAGCAACAGCGGGCTGTCGTTCCTTCACGTGTTGCAAATACTTGCAACTGACAACAATATTTGGACAGCTATATTCTAGTTCCACGAGGCAAATTAATTGACATGGTAGGATCGTCCAAGATTTAACTCGGATTGTAGGATTCAGATTCCTGAGTGATAACCTTTACAGCATAGAACCGTGTACTCAATACTCTGTGACGGGTTCAGATTTTACTGTCCTTGGTTCACCGGAAAAACAGATTAAAAAAATTCTGGCCAGAAACGGTATCAGCGTACCAGGCACTCATAGTATGCATTTACCGTAGGCTAGCCATTAGTGCGTAACAAGAGTGCTTATCGACTCCCACCCACTTGTTTCTTTCACGCATAACTATTTTAAAGTTGACAGGGGAGGAGTGTGTCACTGCAAAATCAAGGTAGGTCCTACCGAGATTTGAACTCGGATCGCAGGATTCAGAGTCCTGAGTGCTAACCATTACACCATAGAACCCTGTACAGAGTATTTATTGTAGAGTTCCGATTTTCCTGTCATTTGTACACCGGATAAACAGCAGATTATGAGATTATTGGTTGGCCATGTGAATAATTCAGCACAAAAAATGGGAAGGTTCTACCGAGATTTGAACTCGGATCACTGGATTCAAAGTCCAGAGTGCTAACCATTACACCATAGAACCATATTCTAAATCCACATGGAAATTGAAAAAAAAAAATCTGCGTTTAATTAGCAACAGCGGGCTGTCGTTCCTTCACGTGTTGCAAATACTTGCAACTGACAACAATATTTGGACAGCTATATTCTAGTTCCACGAGGCAAATTAATTGACATGGTAGGATCGTCCAAGATTTAAACTCGGATTGTAGGATTCAGATTCCTGAGTGATAACCTTTACAGCATAGAACCGTGTACTCAATACTCTGTGACGGGTTCAGATTTTACTGTCCTTGGTTCACCGGAAAAACAGATTAAAAAAATTCTGGCCAGAAACGGTATCAGCGTACCAGGCACTCATAGTATGCATTTACCGTAGGCTAGCCATTAGTGCGTAACAAGAGTGCTTATCGACTCCCACCCACTTGTTTCTTTCACGCATAACTATTTTAAAGTTGACAGGGGAGGAGTGTGTCACTGCAAAATCAAGGTAGGTCCTACCGAGATTTGAACTCGGATCGCAGGATTCAGAGTCCTGAGTGCTAACCATTACACCATAGAACCCTGTACAGAGTATTTATTGTAGAGTTCCGATTTTCCTGTCATTTGTACACCGGATAAACAGCAGATTATGAGATTATTGGTTGGCCATGTGAATAATTCAGCACAAAAAATGGGAAGGTTCTACCGAGATTTGAACTCGGATCACTGGATTCAAAGTCCAGAGTGCTAACCATTACACCATAGAACCATATTCTAAATCCACATGGAAATTGAAAAAAAAAAATCTGCGTTTAATTAGCAACAGCGGGCTGTCGTTCCTTCACGTGTTGCAAATACTTGCAACTGACAACAATATTTGGACAGCTATATTCTAGTTCCACGAGGCAAATTAATTGACATGGTAGGATCGTCCAAGATTTAAACTCGGATTGTAGGATTCAGATTCCTGAGTGATAACCTTTACAGCATAGAACCTTGTACTCAATACTCTGTGACGGGTTCAGATTTTACTGTCCTTGGTTCACCGGAAAAACAGATTAAAAAATTCTGGCCAGAAACGGTATCAGCGTACCAGGCACTCATAGTATGCATTTACCGTAGGCTAGCCATTAGTGCGTAACAAGAGTGCTTATCGACTCCCACCCACTTGTTTCTTTCACGCATAACTATTTTAAAGTTGACAGGGGAGGAGTGTGTCACTGCAAAATCAAGGTAGGTCCTACCGAGATTTGAACTCGGATCGCAGGATTCAGAGTCCTGAGTGCTAACCATTACACCATAGAACCCTGTACAGAGTATTTATTGTAGAGTTCCGATTTTCCTGTCATTTGTACACCGGATAAACAGCAGATTATGAGATTATTGGTTGGCCATGTGAATAATTCAGCACAAAAAATGGGAAGGTTCTACCGAGATTTGAACTCGGATCACTGGATTCAAAGTCCAGAGTGCTAACCATTACACCATAGAACCATATTCTAAATCCACATGGAAATTGAAAAAAAAAATCTGCGTTTAATTAGCAACAGCGGGCTGTCGTTCCTTCACGTGTTGCAAATACTTGCAACTGACAACAATATTTGGACAGCTATATTCTAGTTCCACGAGGCAAATTAATTGACATGGTAGGATCGTCCAAGATTTAAACTCGGATTGTAGGATTCAGATTCCTGAGTGATAACCTTTACAGCATAGAACCGTGTACTCAATACTCTGTGACGGGTTCAGATTTTACTGTCCTTGGTTCACCGGAAAAACAGATTAAAAAATTCTGGCCAGAAACGGTATCAGCGTACCAGGCACTCATAGTATGCATTTACCGTAGGCTAGCCATTAGTGCGTAACAAGAGTGCTTATCGACTCCCACCCACTTGTTTCTTTCACGCATAACTATTTTAAAGTTGACAGGGGAGGAGTGTGTCACTGCAAAATCAAGGTAGGTCCTACCGAGATTTGAACTCGGATCGCAGGATTCAGAGTCCTGAGTGCTAACCATTACACCATAGAACCCTGTACAGAGTATTTATTGTAGAGTTCCGATTTTCCTGTCATTTGTACACCGGATAAACAGCAGATTATGAGATTATTGGTTGGCCATGTGAATAATTCAGCACAAAAAATGGGAAGGTTCTACCGAGATTTGAACTCGGATCACTGGATTCAAAGTCCAGAGTGCTAACCATTACACCATAGAACCATATTCTAAATCCACATGGAAATTGAAAAAAAAAAAAATCTGCGTTTCATTAGCAACAGCGGGCTGTCGTTCCTTCACGTGTTGCAAATACTTGCAACTGACAACAATATTTGGACAGCTATATTCTAGTTCCACGAGGCAAATTAATTGACATGGTAGGATCGTCCAAGATTTAAACTCGGATTGTAGGATTCAGATTCCTGAGTGATAACCTTTACAGCATAGAACCTTGTACTCAATACTCTGTGACGGGTTCAGATTTTACTGTCCTTGGTTCACCGGAAAAACAGATTAAAAAATTCTGGCCAGAAACGGTATCAGCGTACCAGGCACTCATAGTATGCATTTACCGTAGGCTAGCCATTCGTGCGTAACAAGAGTGCTTATCGACTCCCACCCACTTGTTTCTTTCACGCATAACTATTTTAAAGTTGACAGGGGAGGAGTGTGTCACTGCAGAATCAAGGTAGGTCCTACCGAGATTTGAACTCGGATCGCAGGATTCAGAGTCCTGAGTGCTAACCATTACACCATAGAACCCTGTACAGAGTACTTATTGTAGAGTTCCGATTTTCCTGTCATTTGTACACCGGATAAACAGCAGATTATGAGATTATTGGTTGGCCATGTGAATAATTCAGCACAAAAAATGGGAAGGTTCTACCGAGATTTGAACTCGGATCACTGGATTCAAAGTCCAGAGTGCTAACCATTACACCATAGAACCATATTCTAAATCCACATGGAAATTGAAAAAAAAAAAAAAATCTGCGTTTCATTAGCAACAGCGGGCTGTCGTTCCTTCACGTGTTGCAAATACTTGCAACTGACAACAATATTTGGACAGCTATATTCTAGTTCCACGAGGCAAATTAATTGACATGGTAGGATCGTCCAAGATTTAAACTCGGATTGTAGGATTCAGAGTCCTGAGTGATAACCTTTACAGCATAGAACCGTGTACTCAATACTCTGTGACGGGTTCAGATTTTACTGTCCTTGGTTCACCGGAAAAACAGATTTAAAAAATTCTGGCCAGAAACGGTATCAGCGTACCAGGCACTCATAGTATGCATTTACCGTAGGTTAGCCATTCGTGCGTAACAAGAGTGCTTATCGACTCCCACCCACTTGTTTCCATAACTATTTTAAAGTTGACAGGGGAGGAGTGTGTCACTGCAAAATCAAGGTAGGTCCTACCGAGATTTGAACTCGGATCGCAGGATTCAGAGTCCTGAGTGCTAACCATTACACCATAGAACCCTGTACAGAGTACTTATTGTAGAGTTCCGATTTTCCTGTCATTTGTACACCGGATAAACAGCAGATTATGAGATTATTGGTTGGCCATGTGAATAATTCAGCACAAAAAAAGGGAAGGTTCTACCGAGATTTGAACTCGGATCACTGGATTCAAAGTCCAGAGTGCTAACCATTACACCATAGAACCATATTCTAAATCCACATGGAAATTGAAAAAAAAAATCTGCGTTTCATTAGCAACAGCGGGCTGTCGTTCCTTCACGTGTTGCAAATACTTGCAACTGACAACAATATTTGGACAGCTATATTCTAGTTCCACGAGGCAAATTAATTGACATGGTAGGATCGTCCAAGATTTAAACTCGGATTGTAGGATTCAGATTCCTGAGTGATAACCTTTACAGCATAGAACCTTGTACTCAATACTCTGTGACGGGTTCAGATTTTACTGTCCTTGGTTCACCGGAAAAACAGATTAAAAAATTCTGGCCAGAAACGGTATCAGCGTACCAGGCACTCATCGACTCCCACCCACTTGTTTCTTTCAAGTTGACAGGGAGGAGTGTGTCACTGCAAAATCAAGGTAGGTCCTACCGAGATTTGAACTCGGATCGCAGGATTCAGAGTCCTGAGTGCTAACCATTACACCATAGAACCCTGTACAGAGTATTTATTGTAGAGTTCCGATTTTCCTGTCATTTGTACACCGGATAAACAGCAGATTATGAGATTATTGGTTGCCATGTTAATAATTCAGCACAAAAAATGGGAGGTTCTAACGAGATTTGAAATCGGATCGCAGGATTCAGAGTCCAGAGTGCTAACCATTACACCATAGAACCCTGTACAGAGTACTTATTGTAGAGTTCCGATTTTCCTGTCATTTGTACCACCGGATAAACAGCAGATTATGAGATTATTGGTTGGCCATGTGAATAATTCAGCACAAAAAATGGGAAGGTTCTACCGAGATTTGAAATCGGATCATTGGATTCAAAGTCCA
>NW_026289469.1:0-74760 GCF_023373465.1 Oncorhynchus keta
TGACAGACCAGGTAGATATACTGTCTCTATTATATTATGACAGACCAGCTAAATCTACTGTCTCTATGTCTCTATTATGGTATGACAGAGCAGCTAAATCTACTGTCTCTATTATATTTTGACAGACCAGGTAGATCTACTGTCCCTATTATACTATGACAGACCAGCTAGATCTACTGTCTCTATTATATTATGACAGACCAGCTAGATCTACTGTCTCTTCTGTATTATGACAGACCAGGTCGATATACTGTCTCTATTATATTATGACAGACCAGCTAGATCTACTGTCTCTATTATATTATGACAGACCAGCTAGATCTACTGTCTATATTATAAAATGACAGACCAGGTAGATATACTGTCTCTATGTCTCTAATATGGTATGACAGACCAGCTAAATCTACTGTCTCTATTGTATTATGACAGACCAGCTAGATCTACTGTCTCTATTATATTATGACAGACCAGCTAGATCTACTGTCTCTATTATATTATGACAGACCAGCTAGATCTACTGTCTCTATTATATTATGACAGACCAACTAGATATACTGTCTCTATTATAAAATGACAGACCAGGTAGATATACTGTCTCTATTATATTATGACAGACCAGCTAAATCTACTGTCTCTATGTCTCTATTATGGTATGACAGAGCAGCTAAATCTACTGTCTCTATTGTATTATGACAGACCAGCTAGATCTACTGTTTCTATTATATTATGACAGACCAGCTAGATCTACTGTCTCTTCTGTATTATGACAGACCAGCTAGATCTACTGTCTCTAATAATATAATAATAATATAATATAATATAATATAATATATTATGACAGACCAGCTAGATCTACTGTCTCTATTATATTATGACAGACCAGCTAGATATAGACCAGCTAGATCTATTATATCTATATCTATTAGATATATTATATTATGACAGACCAGCTAGATCTATTGTCTCTATTATAAATGACAGACCAGGTAGATATACTGTCTCTATTATATTATGACAGACCAGCTAAATCTACTGTCTCTATGTCTCTATTATGGTATGACAGAGCAGCTAAATCTACTGTCTCTATTGTATATGACAGACCAGCTAGATCTACTGTCTCTATTGTATTATGACAGACCAGCTAGATCTACTGTCTCTATTATATTATAACAGACCAGCTAGATATACTGTCTCTATTATATTATGACAGACCAGCTAGATCTACTGTCTCTATTATATTATGACAGACCAGCTAGATCTACTGTCTCTATTATAAAAATGACAGACCAGGTAGATATACTGTCTCTATTATATTATGACAGACCAGCTAAATCTACTGTCTCTATTGTATTATGACATACCAGCCAGGATCTACTGTCTCTATTGTATTATGACAGACCAGCTAGATCTACTGTCTCTTCTGTATTATGACAGACCAGGTCGATATACTGTCTCTATTATATTATGACAGACCAGGTAGATATACTGTCTCTATTATATTATGACAGACCAGCTAGATCTACTGTCTCTATTGTATTATCACAGACCAGCTAGATCTACTGTCTCTATTATATTTTGACAGACCAGGTAGATCTACTGTCTCTATTATATTATGACAGACCAGCTAGATCTACTGTCTGTATTATATTTTGACAGACCAGGTAGATCTACTGTCCCTATTATACTATGACAGACCAGCTAGATCTACTGTCTCTATTATATTATCACAGACCAGCTAGATCTACTGTCTCTATTATATTATGACAGACCAGCTAGATCTATTGTCTCTATTATAAAAATGACAGACCAGGTAGATATACTGTCTCTATTATATTATGACAGACCAGCTAAATCTACTGTCTCTATGTCTCTATTATGGTATGACAGAGCAGCTAAATCTACTGTCTCTATTGTATTATGACAGACCAGCTAGATCTACTGTCTCTATTGTATTATGACAGACCAGCTAGATCTACATTTGTCTCTATTATATTATAACAGACCCAGCTAGATCTACTGTGTCTATTATATTATGACAGACCAGCTCGATCTACTGTCTCTTCTGTATTATGACAGACCAGGTCGATATACTGTCTCTATTATATTATGACAGACCAGGTCGATATACTGTCTCTATTATTTTATGACAGACCAGGTAGATATACTGTCTCTATTATATTATGACAGACCAGCCAGATCTAGTGTGTCTATTATATTATGACAGACCAACTAAATATACTTTTCTATTATATTTTGACAGACCAGGTAGATCTACTGTCTCTATTATAAAATGACAGACCAGGTAGATATACTGTCTCTATTATATTATGACAGACCAGCTAGATCTACTGTCTCTTCTGTATTATGACAGACCAGGTCGATACAATGTCTCTATTATATTATGACAGACCAGGTCGATATACTGTCTCTATTATATTATGACAGACCAGCTAGATCTAGTGTCTCTATTATATTATGACAGACCAACTAAATCTACTGTCTCTATTATATTTTGACAGACCAGGTAGATCTACTGTCTCTATTATATTATGACAGACCAGCTAGATCTACTGTCTCTATTATATTTTGACAGACCAGGTAGATCTACTGTCCCTATTATACTATGACAGACCAGCTAGATCTACTGTCTCTATTATATTGTGACAGACCAGCTAGATCTACTGTCTCTATTATAAAAATGACAGACCAGGTAGATTTACTGTCTCTATTATATTATGACAGACCAGCTAGATCTACTGTCTCTATTATATTATGACAGACCAGCTAGATCTACTGTCTCTATTATAAAATGACAGACCAGGTAGATATACTGTCTCTATTATATTATGACAGACCAGCTAAATCTACTGTCTCTATTGTATTATGACAGACCAGCTAGATCTACTGTCTCTATTGTATTATGACAGACCAGCTAGATCTACTGTCTCTTCTGTATTATGACAGACCAGGTCGATATACTGTCTCTATTATATTATGACAGACCAGGTCAATATACTGTCTCTATTATATTATGACAGACCAGGTAGATATACTGTCTCTATTATATTATGACAGACCAGCTAGATCTACTGTCTCTATTGTATTATCACAGACCAGCTAGATCTACTGTCTCTATTATATTTTGACAGACCAGGTAGATCTACTGTCTCTATTATATTATGACAGACCATCTAGATCTACTGTCTCTATTATATTTTGACAGACCAGGTAGATCTACTGTCCCTATTATACTATGACAGACCAGCTAGATCTACTGTCTCTATTATATTATGACAGACCAGCTAGATCTACTGTCTCTATTATATTATGACAGACCAGCTAGATTATTGTCTCTATTATAAAATGACAGACCAGCTAAATATACTGTCTCTATGTCTCTATTATGGTATGACAGAGCAGCTAAATCTACTGTCTCTATTGTATTATGACAGACCAGGTAGATCTACTGTCTCTATTGTATTATGACAGACCAGCTAGATCTACGGTCTCTATTATATTATAACAGACCAGCTAGATCTACTGTGTCTATTATATTATGACAGACCAGGTAGATCTACTGTCCCTATTATACTATGACAGACCAGCTAGATCTACTGTCTCTATTATATTATGACAGACCAGCTAGATCTATTGTCTCTATTATAAAATGACAGACCAGGTAGATATACTGTCTCTATTATATTATGACAGACCAGCTAAATCTACTGTCTCTATGTCTCTATTATGGTATGACAGAGCAGCTAAATCTACTGTCTCTATTGTATTATGACAGACCAGGTAGATCTACTGTCCCTATTATACTATGACAGACCAGCTAGATCTACTGTCTCTATTATATTATGACAGACCAGCTAGATCTACTGTCTCTATTATATTATGACAGACCAGCTAGATCTACTGTCTCTATTATATTATGACAGACCAGCTAGATCTACTGTCTCTATTATATTATGACAGACCAGCTAGATCTACTGTCCCTATTATACTATGACAGACCAGCTAGATCTACTGTCTCTATTATATTATGACAGACCAGCTAGATCTACTGTCTCTATTGTATTATGACAGACCAGCTAGATCTACTGTCTCTATTGTATTATGACAGACCAGCTAGATCTACTGTCTCTTCTGTATTATGACAGACCAGGTCGATATACTGTCTCTATTATATTATGAAAGACCAGGTCAATATACTGTCTCTATTATATTATGACAGACCAGCTAGATCTACTGTCTCTATTATATTATGACAGACCAGCTAGATGTACTGTCTCTATTGTATTATCACAGACCAGCTAGATCTACTGTCTCTATTATATTTTGACAGACCAGGTAGATCTACTGTCTCTATTATATTATGACAGACCAGCTAGATCTACTGTCTCTATTATATTTTGACAGACCAGGTAGATCTACTGTCCCTATTATACTATGACAGACCAGCTAGATCTACTGTCTCTATTATATTATGACAGACCAGCTAGATCTACTGTCTCTATTATATTATGACAGACCAGCTAGATTATTGTCTCTATTATAAAATGACAGACCAGCTAAATCTACTGTCTCTATGTCTCTATTATGGTATGACAGAGCAGCTAAATCTACTGTCTCTATTGTATTATGACAGACCAGGTAGATCTACTGTCTCTATTGTATTATGACAGACCAGCTAGATCTACTATCTCTATTATATTATGACAGACCAGCTAGATCTACTGTCTCTATTATATTATGACAGACCAGGTAGATCTACTGTCCCTATTATACTATGACAGACCAGCTAGATCTACTGTCTCTATTATATTATGACAGACCAGGTAGATCTACTGTCTCTATTATAAAATGACAGACCAGGTAGAAATACTGTCTCTATTATATTATGACAGACCAGCTAAATCTACTGTCTCTATGTCTCTATTATGGTATGACAGAGCAGCTAAATCTACTGTCTCTATTGTATTATGACAGACCAGGTAGATCTACTGTCCCTATTATACTATGACAGACCAGCTAGATCTACTGTCTCTATTATATTATGACAGACCAGCTAGATCTACTGTCTCTATTATATTTGACAGACCAGCTAGATCTATTGTCTCTATTATAAAATGACAGACCAGGTAGATATACTGTCTCTATTATATTATGACAGACCAGCTAAATCTACTGTCTCTATGTCTCTATTATGGTATGACAGAGCAGCTAAATCTACTGTCTCTATTGTATTATGACAGACCAGCTAGATCTACTGTCTGAATTGTATTATGACAGACCAGCTAGATCTACTGTCTCTATTATATTATAACAGACCAGCTAGATCTACTGTCTCTATTATATTATGACAGACCAGCTAGATCTACTGTCTCTATTATAAAATGACAGACCAGGTAGATATACTGTCTCTATTATATTATGACAGACCAGCTAGATCTACTGTCTCTATTATATTATGACAGACCAGCTAGATATACTGTCTCTATTATAAAATGACAGACCAGCTAGATATACTGTCTCTATTATATTATGACAGACCAGCTAAATCTACTGTCTCTATTGTATTATGACAGACCATCTAGATCTACTGTCTCTATTGTATTATGACAGACCAGCTAGATCTACTGTCTCTATTATATTATGACAGACCAGCTAGATCTACTGTCTCTATTGTATTATCACAGACCAGCTAGATCTACTGTCTCTATTATATTTTGACAGACCAGGTAGATCTACTGTCTCTATTATATTATGACAGACCAGCTAGATCTACTGTCTCTATTATATTTTGACAGACCAGGTAGATCTACTGTCCCTATTATACTATGACAGACCAGCTAGATCTACTCTCTCTATTATATTATGACAGACCAGCTAGATCTACTGTCTCTATTATATTATGACAGACCAGCTAGATCTATTGTCTCTATTATAAAATGACAGACCAGGTAGATATACTGTCTCTATTATATTATGACAGACCAGCTAAATCTACTGTCTCTATGTCTCTATTATGGTATGACAGAGCAGCTAAATCTACTGTCTCTATTGTATTATGACAGACCAGCTAGATCTACTGTCTCTATTGTATTATGACAGACCAGCTAGATCTACTGTCTCTATTATATTATAACAGACCAGCTAGATCTACTGTGTCTATTATATTATGACAGACCAGCTCGATCTACTGTCTCTTCTGTATTATGACAGACCAGGTCGATATACTGTCTCTATTATATTATGACAGACCAGGTCGATATACTGTCTCTATTATATTATGACAGACCAGGTAGATATACTGTCTCTATTATATTATGACAGACCAGGTAGATCTACTGTCTCTATTGTATTATGACAGACCAGCTAGATCTACTGTCTCTATTATATTATAACAGACCAGGTAGATCTACTGTGTCTATTATATTATGACAGACCAGCTAGATCTACTGTCTCTTCTGTATTATGACAGACCAGCTAGATCTACTGTCTCTATTATATTATGACAGACCAGCTAGATCTATTGTCTCTATTATATTATGACAGACCAGCTAGATCTATTGTCTCTATTATAAAATGACAGACCAGGTAGATATACTGTCTCTATTATATTATGACAGACCAGCTAAATCTACTGTCTCTATGTCTCTGTATGGTATGACAGAGCAGCTAAATCTACTGTCTCTATTGTATTATGACAGACCAGGTAGATCTACTGTCCCTATTATACTATGACAGACCAGCTAGATCTACTGTCTCTATTATATTATGACAGACCAGCTAGATCTACTGTCTCTGTTATATTATGACAGACCAGCTAGATCTATTGTCTCTATTATAAAATGACAGACCAGGTAGATATACTGTCTCTATTATATTATGACAGACCAGCTAAATCTACTGTCTCTATGTCTCTATTATGGTATGACAGAGCAGCTAAATCTACTGTCTCTATTGTATTATGACAGACAAGCTAGATCTACTGTCTCTATTGTATTATGACAGACCAGCTAGATCTACTGTCTCTATTATATTATAACAGACCAGCTAGATCTACTGTCTCTATTATATTATGACAGACCAGCTAGATCTACTGTCTCTATTATAAAATGACAGACCAGGTAGATATACTGTCTCTATTATATTATGACAGACCAGCTAGATCTACTGTCTCTATTATATTATGACAGACCAGCTAGATATACTGTCTCTATTATAAAATGACAGACCAGGTAGATATACTGTCTCTATTATATTATGACAGACCAGCTAAATCTACTGTCTCTATTGTATTATGACAGACCATCTAGATCTACTGTCTCTATTGTATTATGACAGACCAGCTAGATCTACTGTCTCTATTATATTATGACAGACCAGCTAGATCTACTGTCTCTATTGTATTATCACAGACCAGCTAGATCTACTGTCTCTATTATATTTTGACAGACCAGGTAGATCTACTGTCTCTATTATATTATGACAGACCAGCTAGATCTACTGTCTCTATTATATTTTGACAGACCAGGTAGATCTACTGTCCCTATTATACTATGACAGACCAGCTAGATCTACTGTCTCTATTATATTATGACAGACCAGCTAGATCTACTGTCTCTATTATATTATGACAGACCAGCTAGATCTATTGTCTCTATTATAAAATGACAGACCAGGTAGATATACTGTCTCTATTATATTATGACAGACCAGCTAAATCTACTGTCTCTATTGCTCTATTATGGTATGACAGAGCAGCTAAATATACTGTCTCTATTGTATTATGACAGACCAGCTAGAACTACTGTCTCTATTGTATTATGACAGACCAGCTAGAATTACTGTCTCTATTATATTATAACAGACCAGCTAGATCTACTGTGTCTATTATATTATGACAGACCAGCTCGATCTACTGTCTCTTCTGTATTATGACAGACCAGGTCGATATACTGTCTCTATTATATTATGACAGACCAGGTCGATATACTGTCTCTATTATATTATGACAGACCAGGTAGATATACTGTCTCTATTATATTATGACAGACCAGGTAGATCTACTGTCTCTATTGTATTATGACAGACCAGCTAGATCTACTGTCTCTATTATATTATAACAGACCAGCTAGATCTACTGTACCCATTATATTATGACAGACCAGCTAGATCTACTGTCTCTATTATTATGACAGACCAGGTAGATATACTGTCTCTATTATATTATGACAGACCAGCTAGATCTACTGTCTCTATTGTATTATGACAGACCAGCCAGATCTACTGTCTCTATTATATTATAACAGACCAGCTAGATCTACTGTGTCTATTATATTACACAGACCAGCTAGATCTACTGTCTCTATTATATTATGACAGACCAGGTAGATATACTGTCTCTATTATATTATGACAGACCAGCTAGATCTACTGTCTCTATTGTATTATCACAGACCAGCTAAATCTACTGTCTCATGTCTCTATTATGGTATGACAGAGCAGCTAAATCTACTGTCTCTATTGTATTATGACAGACAAGCTAGATCTACTGTCTCTATTGTATTATGACAGACAAGCTAGATCTACTGTCTCTATTGTATTATGACAGACCAGCTAGATCTACTGTCTCTATTATAAAATGACAGACCAGGTAGATATACTGTCTCTATTATATTATGACAGACCAGCTAGATCTACTGTCTCTATTATATTATGACAGACCAGCTAGATATACTGTCTCTATTATAAATGACAGACCAGGTAGATATACTGTTCTATTATATTATGACAGACCAGCTAAATCTACTGTCTCTATTGTATTATGACAGACCATCTAGATCTACTGTCTCTATTGTATTATGACAGACCAGCTAGATCTACTGTCTCTATTATATTATGACAGACCAGCTAGATCTACTGTCTCTATTGTATTATCACAGACCAGCTAGATCTACTGTCTCTATTATATTTTGACAGACCAGGTAGATCTACTGTCTCTATTATATTATGACAGACCAGCTAGATCTACTGTCTCTATTATATTTTGACAGACCAGGTAGATCTACTGTCCCTATTATACTATGACAGACCAGCTAGATCTACTGTCTCTATTATATTATGACAGACCAGCTAGATCTACTGTCTCTATTATATTATGACAGACCAGCTAGATCTATTGTCTCTATTATAAAATGACAGACAGGTAGATATACTGTCTCTATTATATTATGACAGACCAGCTAAATCTACTGTCTCTATTATTATGGTATGACAGAGCAGCTAAATCTACTGTCTCTATTGTATTATGACAGACCAGCTAGATCTACTGTCTCTATTGTATTATGACAGACCAGCTAGATCTACTGTCTCTATTATATTATAACAGACCAGCTAGATCTACTGTGTCTATTATACTATGACAGACCAGCTAGATCTACTGTCTCTATCTGTATTATGACAGACCAGGTCGATATACTGTCTCTATTATATTATGACAGACCAGGTCGATATACTGTCTCTATTATATTATGACAGACCAGGTAGATATACTGTCTCTATTATATTATGACAGACCAGCTAGATCTACTGTCTCTATTGTATTATGACAGACCAGCTAGATCTACTGTCTCTATTATATTATAACAGACCAGCTAGATCTACTGTGTCTATTATATTATGACAGACCAGCTAGATCTACTGTCTCTATTATATTATGACAGACCAGGTAGATATACTGTCTCTATTATATTATGACAGACCAGCTAGATCTACTGTCTCTATTATATTATGACAGACCAGCTAGATCTACTGTCTCTATTATATTATAACAGACCAGCTAGATCTACTGTGTCTATTATATTATGACAGACCAACTAAATCTACTGTCTCTATTATATTATGACAGACCAGGTAGATATACTGTCTCTATTATATTATGACAGACCAGCTAGATCTACTGTCTCTATTGTATTATCACAGACCAGCTAGATCTACTGTCTCTATTATATTTTGACAGACCAGGTAGATCTACTGTCTCTATTATATTGTGACAGACCAGCTAGATCTACTGTCTCTATTATATTTGACAGACCAGGTAGATCTACTGTCCCTATTATAAAATGACAGACCAGTAGATCTACTGTCTCTATTATATTATGACAGACCAGCTAGATCTACTGTCTCTATTATATTATGACAGACCAGCTAGATTATTGTCTCTATTATAAATGACAGACCAGCTAAATATACTGTCTCTATGTCTCTATTATGGTATGACAGAGCAGCTAAATCTACTGTCTCTATTGTATTATGACAGACCAGGTAGATCTACTGTCTCTATTGTATTATGACAGACCAGCTAGATCTACTGTCTCTATTATATTATAACAGACCAGCTAGATCTACTGTGTCTATTATATTATGACAGACCAGGTAGATCTACTGTCCCTATTATACTATGACAGACCAGCTAGATCTACTGTCTCTATTATATTATGACAGACCAGCTAGATCTATTGTCTCTATTATAAAATGACAGACCAGGTAGATATACTGTCTCTATTATATTATGACAGACCAGCTAAATCTACTGTCTCTATTATAATATGACAGACCAGCTAGATCTACTGTCTCTATTATATTATGACAGACCAGCTAGATCTACTGTCTCTATTATATTATGACAGACCAGCTAGATCTACTGTCTCTATTATAAAATGACAGACCAGGTAGATATACTGTCTCTATTATATTATGACAGACCAGCTAGATCTACTGTCTCTATTATATTATGACAGACCAGCTAGATATACTGTCTCTATTATAAAATGACAGACCAGGTAGATCTACTGTCTCTTCTGTATTATGACAGACCAGCTAGATCTACTGTCTCTATTATATTATAACAGACCAGCTAGATCTACTGTCTCTATTATATTATGACAGACCAGCTAGATCTACTGTCTCTATTATATTATGACAGACCAGCTAGATCTACTGTCTCTATTGTATTATCACAGACCAGCTAGATCTACTGTCTCTATTATATTTTGACAGACCAGGTAGATCTACTGTCTCTATTATATTATGACAGACCAGCTAGATCTACTGTCTCTATTATATTTGACAGACCAGGTAGATCTACTGTCTCTATTATACTATGACAGACCAGGTAGATATACTGTCTCTATTATATTATGAAAGACCAGCTAGATCTACTGTCTCTATTGTATTATGACAGACCAGCTAGATCTACTGTCTCTATTATATTATAACAGACCAGCTAGATCTACTGTCTCTATTGTATTATCACAGACCAGCTAGATCTACTGTCTCTATTATATTTTGACAGACCAGGTAGATCTACTGTCTCTATTATATTATGACAGACCAGCTAGATCTACTGTGTCTATTATATTATGACAGACCAGCTAGATCTACTGTCTATTATACTATGACAGACCAGCTAGATCTACTGTCTCTATTATATTATGACAGACCAGCTAGATATACTGTCTCTATTATATTATGACAGACCAGCTAAATCTACTGTCTCTATATCTCTATTATGGTATGACAGAGCAGCTAAATCTACTGTCTCTATTGTATTATGACAGACCAGCTAGATCTACTGTCTCTATTGTATTATTACAGACCAGCTAGATCTACTGTCTCTATTATATTTTGACAGACCAGCTAGATCTACTGTGTCTATTATATTATGACAGACCAGCTCGATCTACTGTCTCTTCTGTATTATGACAGACCAGGTCGATATACTGTCTCTATTATATTATGACAGACCAGGTCGATATACTGTCTCTATTATATTATGACAGACCAGGTAGATATACTGTCTCTATTATATTATGACAGACCAGGTAGATCTACTGTCTCTATTGTATTATGACAGACCAGCTAGATCTACTGTCTCTATTATATTATAACAGACCAGCTAGATCTACTGTGTCTATTATATTATGACAGACCAGCTAGATCTACTGTCTCTATTATATTTTGACAGACCAGGTAGATCTACTGTCCCTATTATACTATGACAGACCAGCTAGATCTACTGTCTCTATTATATTGTGACAGACCAGCTAGATCTACTGTCTCTATTATATTATGACAGACCAGCTAGATCTACTGTCTCTATTATAAAATGACAGACCAGGTAGATTTACTGTCTCTATTATATTATGACAGACCAGCTAGATCTACTGTCTCTATTATATTATGACAGACCAGCTAGATCTACTGTCTCTATTATAAAATGACAGACCAGGTAGATATACTGTCTCTATTATATTATGACAGACCAGCTAAATCTACTGTCTCTATTGTATTATGACAGACCAGCTAGATCTACTGTCTCTATTGTATTATGACAGACCAGCTAGATCTACTGTCTCTTCTGTATTATGACAGACCATGTCGATATACTGTCTCTATTATATTATGACAGACCAGGTCAATATACTGTCTCTATTATATTATGACAGACCAGGTAGATATACTGTCTCTATTATATTATGACAGACCAGCTAGATCTACTGTCTCTATTGTATTATCACAGACCAGCTAGATCTACTGTCTCTATTATATTTTGACAGACCAGGTAGATCTACTGTCCCTATTATACTATGACAGACCAGCTAGATCTACTGTCTCTATTATATTATGACAGACCAGCTAGATCTACTGTCTCTATTATATTATGACAGACCAGCTAGATTATTGTCTCTATTATAAAATGACAGACCAGCTAAATCTACTGTCTCTATGTCTCTATTATGGTATGACAGAGCAGCTAAATCTACTGTCTCTATTGTATTATGACAGACCAGGTAGATCTACTGTCTCTATTGTATTATGACAGACCAGCTAGATCTACTGTCTCTTCTGTATTATGACAGACCAGCTAGATCTACTGTCTCTATTATATTATAACAGACCAGGTAGATCTACTGTCCCTATTATACTATGACAGACCAGCTAGATCTACTGTCTCTATTATATTATGACAGACCAGCTAGATCTATTGTCTCTATTATAAAAATGACAGACCAGGTAGATATACTGTCTCTATTATATTATGACAGACCAGCTAAATCTACTGTCTCTATGTCTCTATTATGGTATGACAGAGCAGCTAAATCTACTGTCTCTATTGTATTATGACAGACCAGGTAGATCTACTGTCCCTATTATACTATGACAGACCAGCTAGATCTACTGTCTCTATTATATTATGACAGACCAGCTAGATCTACTGTCTCTATTATATTATGACAGACCAGCTAGATCTATTGTCTCTATTATAAAATGACAGACCAGGTAGATATACTGTCTCTATTATATTATGACTGACCAGCTAAATCTACTGTCTCTATGTCTCTATTATGGTATGACAGAGCAGCTAAATCTACTGTCTCTATTGTATTATGACAGACCAGCTAGATCTACTGTCTCTATTGTATTATGACAGACCAGCTAGATCTACTGTCTCTATTATATTATAACAGACCAGCTAGATCTACTGTCTCTATTATATTATGACAGACCAGCTAGATCTACTGTCTCTATTATAATATGACAGACCAGCTAGATCTACTGTCTCTATTATATTATGACAGACCAGCTAGATCTACTGTCTCTATTATATTATGACAGACCAGCTAGATATACTGTCTCTATTATAAAATGACAGACCAGGTAGATATACTGTCTCTATTATATTATGACAGACCAGCTAAATCTATAATATAATAATAATATAATAATAATAAATCTAATAGATCTACTGTCTCTATTATATTATGACAGACCAGCTAGATCTACTGTCTCTATTATAAAATGACAGACCAGGTAGATATACTGTCTCTATTATATTATGAAAGACCAGCTAAATCTACTGTCTCTATTGTATTATCACAGACCAGCTAGATCTACTGTCTCTATTATATTTTGACAGACCAGGTAGATCTACTGTCTCTATTATACTATGACAGACCAGCTAAATCTACTGTCTCTATGTCTCTATTATGGTATGACAGAGCAGCTAAATCTACTGTCTCTATTGTATTATGACAGACCAGCTAGATCTACTGTCTCTATTATATTTTGACAGACCAGGTAGATCTACTGTCTCTATTATATTATGACAGACCAGCTAGATCTACTGTCTCTATTATATTATGACAGACCAGCTAGATATACTGTCTCTATTATATTATGACAGACCAGCTAAATCTACTGTCTCTATGTCTCTATTATGGTATGACAGAGCAGCTAAATCTACTGTCTCTATTGTATTATGACAGACCAGCTAGATCTACTGTCTCTATTGTATTATGACAGACCAGCTAGATCTACTGTCTCTATTATATTATAACAGACCAGCTAGATCTACTGTGTCTATTATATTATGACAGACCAGCTCGATCTACTGTCTCTTCTGTATTATGACAGACCAGGTCGATATACTGTCTCTATTATATTATGACAGACCAGGTCGATATACTGTCTCTATTATATTATGACAGACCAGGTAGATATACTGTCTCTATTATATTATGACAGACCAGGTAGATCTACTGTCTCTATTGTATTATGACAGACCAGCTAGATCTACTGTCTCTATTATATTATAACAGACCAGCTAGATCTACTGTGTCTATTATATTATGACAGACCAGCTAGATCTACTGTCTCTATTATATTTTGACAGACCAGGTAGATCTACTGTCCCTATTATACTATGACAGACCAGCTAGATCTACTGTCTCTATTATATTGTGACAGACCAGCTAGATCTACTGTCTCTATTATATTATGACAGACCAGCTAGATCTACTGTCTCTATTATAAAATGACAGACCAGGTAGATTTACTGTCTCTATTATATTATGACAGACCAGCTAGATCTACTGTCTCTATTATATTATGACAGACCAGCTAGATCTACTGTCTCTATTATAAAATGACAGACCAGGTAGATATACTGTCTCTATTATATTATGACAGACCAGCTAAATCTACTGTCTCTATTGTATTATGACAGACCAGCTAGATCTACTGTCTCTATTGTATTATGACAGACCAGCTAGATCTACTGTCTCTTCTGTATTATGACAGACCAGGTCGATATACTGTATCTATTATATTATGACAGACCAGGTCAATATACTGTCTCTATTATATTATGACAGACCAGGTAGATATACTGTCTCTATTATATTATGACAGACCAGCTAGATCTACTGTCTCTATTGTATTATCACAGACCAGCTAGATCTACTGTCTCTATTATATTTTGACAGACCAGGTAGATCTACTGTCCCTATTATACTATGACAGACCAGCTAGATCTACTGTCTCTATTATATTATGACAGACCAGCTAGATCTACTGTCTCTATTATATTATGACAGACCAGCTAGATCTATTGTCTCTATTATAAAATGACAGACCAGGTAGATATACTGTCTCTATTATATTATGACAGACCAGCTAAATCTACTGTCTCTATGTCTCTATTATGGTATGACAGAGCAGCTAAATCTACTGTCTCTATTGTATTATGACAGACCAGGTAGATCTACTGTCCCTATTATACTATGACAGACCAGCTAGATCTACTGTCTCTATTATATTATGACAGACCAGCTAGATCTACTGTCTCTATTATATTATGACAGACCAGCTAGATCTATTGTCTCTATTATAAAATGACAGACCAGGTAGATATACTGTCTCTATTATATTATGACAGACCAGCTAAATCTACTGTCTCTATGTCTCTATTATGGTATGACAGAGCAGCTAAATCTACTGTCTCTATTGTATTATGACAGACCAGCTAGATCTACTGTCTCTATTGTATTATGACAGACCAGCTAGATCTACTGTCTCTATTATATTATAACAGACCAGCTAGATCTACTGTCTCTATTATATTATGACAGACCAGCTAGATCTACTGTCTCTATTATAAAATGACAGACCAGGTAGATATACTGTCTCTATTATATTATGACAGACCAGCTAGATCTACTGTCTCTATTATATTATGACAGACCATCTAGATATACTGTCTCTATTATAAAATGACAGACCAGGTAGATATACTGTCTCTATTATATTATGACAGACCAGCTAAATCTACTGTCTCTATTGTATTATGACAGACCAGCTAGATCTACTGTCTCTATTATATTTTGACAGACCAGGTAGATCTACTGTCCCTATTATACTATGACAGACCAGCTAGATCTACTGTCTCTATTATATTGTGACAGACCAGCTAGATCTACTGTCTCTATTATATTATGACAGACCAGCTAGATCTACTGTCTCTATTATAAAATGACAGACCAGGTAGATTTACTGTCTCTATTATATTATGACAGACCAGCTAGATCTACTGTCTCTATTATATTATGACAGACCAGCTAGATCTACTGTCTCTATTATAAAATGACAGACCAGGTAGATATACTGTCTCTATTATATTATGACAGACCAGCTAAATCTACTGTCTCTATTGTATTATGACAGACCAGCTAGATCTACTGTCTCTATTGTATTATGACAGACCAGCTAGATCTACTGTCTCTTCTGTATTATGACAGACCAGGTCGATATACTGTCTCTATTATATTATGACAGACCAGGTCAATATACTGTCTCTATTATATTATGACAGACCAGGTAGATATACTGTCTCTATTATATTATGACAGACCAGCTAGATCTACTGTCTCTATTGTATTATCACAGACCAGCTAGATCTACTGTCTCTATTATATTTTGACAGACCAGGTAGATCTACTGTCCCTATTATACTATGACAGACCAGCTAGATCTACTGTCTCTATTATATTATGACAGACCAGCTAGATCTACTGTCTCTATTATATTATGACAGACCAGCTAGATCTATTGTCTCTATTATAAAATGACAGACCAGGTAGATATACTGTCTCTATTATATTATGACAGACCAGCTAAATCTACTGTCTCTATGTCTCTATTATGGTATGACAGAGCAGCTAAATCTACTGTCTCTATTGTATTATGACAGACCAGGTAGATCTACTGTCCCTATTATACTATGACAGACCAGCTAGATCTACTGTCTCTATTATATTATGACAGACCAGCTAGATCTACTGTCTCTATTATATTATGACAGACCAGCTAGATCTATTTTCTCTATTATAAAATGACAGACCAGGTAGATATACTGTCTCTATTATATTATGACAGACCAGCTAAATCTACTGTCTCTATGTCTCTATTATGGTATGACAGAGCAGCTAAATCTACTGTCTCTATTGTATTATGACAGACCAGCTAGATCTACTGTCTCTATTGTATTATGACAGACCAGCTAGATCTACTGTCTCTATTATATTATAACAGACCAGCTAGATCTACTGTCTCTATTATATTATGACAGACCAGCTAGATATACTGTCTCTATTATAAAATGACAGACCAGGTAGATATACTGTCTCTATTATATTATGACAGACCAGCTAAATATACTGTCTCTATTGTATTATGACAGACCAGCTAGATATACTGTCTCTATTATAAAATGACAGACCAGGTAGATATACTGTCTCTATTATATTATGACAGACCAGCTAAATCTACTGTCTCTATTGTATTATGACAGACCATCTAGATCTACTGTCTCTATTATATTATGACAGACCAGCTAGATCTACTGTCTCTATTATAAATGACAGACCAGGTAGATTTACTGTCTCTATTATATTATGACAGACCAGCTAGATCTACTGTCTCTATTGTATTATCACAGACCAGCTAGATCTACTGTCTCTATTATATTATGACAGACCAGCTAGATCTACTGTCCCTATTATACTATGACAGACCAGCTAGATTATTGTCTCTATTATAAAATGACAGACCAGCTAAATATACTGTCTCTATGTCTCTATTATGGTATGACAGAGCAGCTAAATCTACTGTCTCTATTGTATTATGACAGACCAGGTAGATCTACTGTCTCTATTATATTTTGACAGACCAGGTAGATCTACTGTCTCTATTATATTATGACAGAGCAGCTAGATCTACTGTCTCTATTATATTTTGACAGACCAGGTAGATCTACTGTCCCTATTATACTATGACAGAACAGCTAGATCTACTGTCTCTATTATATTATGACAGACCAGCTAGTTCTATTGTCTCTATTATAAAATGACAGACCAGGTAGATATACTGTCTCTATTATATTATGACAGACCAGCTAAATCTACTGTCTCTGTGTCTCTATTATGGTATGACAGAGCAGCTAAATCTACTGTCTCTATTGTATTATGACAGATCAGCTAGATCTACTGTCTCTATTGTATTATGACAGACCAGCTAGATCTACTGTCTCTATTATATTATGACAGACCAGCTAGATCTACTGTCTCTATTATATTATGACAGACCAGCTAGATCTATTGTCTCTACTATAAAATGACAGACCAGGTAGATATACTGTCTCTATTATATTATGACAGACCAGCTAAATCTACTGTCTCTATGTCTCTATTATCGTATGACAGAGCAGCTAAATCTACTGTCTCTATTGTATTATGACAGACCAGCTAGATCTACTGTCTCTATTGTATTATGACAGACCAGCTAGATCTACTGTCTCTATTATATTATAACAGACCAGCTAGATCTACTGTCTCTATTATATTATGACAGACCAGCTAGATCTACTGTCTCTATTATAAAAATGACAGACCAGGTAGATATACTGTCTCTATTATATTATGACAGACCAGCTAGATCTACTGTCTCTATTATATTATGACAGACCAGCTAGATATACTGTCTCTATTATAAAATGACAGACCAGGTAGATATACTGTCTCTATTATATTATGACAGACCAGCTAAATCTACTGTCTCTATTGTATTATGACAGACCATCTAGATCTACTGTCTCTATTGTATTATGACAGACCAGCTAGATCTACTGTCTCTATTATATTATGACAGATCAGCTAGATCTACTGTCTCTATTGTATTATCACAGACCAGCTAGATCTACTGTCTCTATTATATTTTGACAGACCAGGTAGATCTACTGTCTCTATTATAATATGACAGACCAGCTAGATCTACTGTCTCTATTATATTTTGACAGACCAGGTAGATCTACTGTCCCTATTATACTATGACAGACCAGCTAGATCTACTGGCTCTATTATATTATGACAGACCAGCTAGATCTATTGTCTCTATTATATTATGACAGACCAGCTAAATCTACTGTCTCTATGTCTCTATTATGGTATGACAGAGCAGCTAAATCTACTGTCTCTATTGTATTATGACAGACCAGCTAGATCTACTGTCTCTATTGTATTATGACAGACCAGCTAGATCTACTGTCTCTATTGTATTATGACAGACCAGCTAGATCTACTGTCTCTATTATATTATGACAGACCAGCTCGAGCTACTGTCTCTTCTGTATTATGACAGACCAGGTCGATATACTGTCTCTATTATATTATGACAGACCAGGTCGATATACTGTCTCTATTATATTATGACAGACCAGGTAGATATACTGTCTCTATTATATTATGACAGACCAGGTAGATCTACTGTCTCTATTGTATTATGACAGACCAGCTAGATCTACTGTCTCTATTATATTATAACAGACCAGCTAGATCTACTGTGTCTATTATATTATGACAGACCAGCTAGATCTACTGTCTCTATTATATTTTGACAGACCAGGTAGATCTACTGTCCCTATTATACTATGACAGACCAGCTAGATCTACTGTCTCTATTATATTGTGACAGACCAGCTAGATCTACTGTCTCTATTATATTATGACAGACCAGCTAGATCTACTGTCTCTATTATAAAATGACAGACCAGGTAGATTTACTGTCTCTATTATATTATGACAGACCAGCTAGATCTACTGTCTCTATTATATTATGACAGACCAGCTAGATCTACTGTCTCTATTATAAAATGACAGACCAGGTAGATATACTGTCTCTATTATATTATGACAGACCAGCTAAATCTACTGTCTCTATTGTATTATGACAGACCAGCTAGATCTACTGTCTCTATTGTATTATGACAGACCAGCTAGATCTACTGTCTCTTCTGTATTATGACAGACCAGGTCGATATACTGTCTCTATTATATTATGACAGACCAGGTCAATATACTGTCTCTATTATATTATGACAGACCAGGTAGATATACTGTCTCTATTATATTATGACAGACCAGCTAGATCTACTGTCTCTATTGTATTATCACAGACCAGCTAGATCTACTGTCTCTATTATATTTTGACAGACCAGGTAGATCTACTGTCCCTATTATACTATGACAGACCAGCTAGATCTACTGTCTCTATTATATTATGACAGACCAGCTAGATCTACTGTCTCTATTATATTATGACAGACCAGCTAGATTATTGTCTCTATTATAAAATGACAGACCAGCTAAATATACTGTCTCTATGTCTCTATTATGGTATGACAGAGCAGCTAAATCTACTGTCTCTATTATATTATGACAGACCAGCTAAATCTACTGTCTCTATGTCTCTATTATGGTATGACAGAGCAGCTAAATCTACTGTCTCTATTGTATTATGACAGACCAGCTAGATCTACTGTCTCTATTGTATTATGACAGACCAGCTAGATCTACTGTCTCTATTATATTATAACAGACCAGCTAGATCTACTGTGTCTATTATATTATGACAGACCAGCTCGAGCTACTGTCTCTTCTGTATTATGACAGACCAGGTCGATATACTGTCTCTATTATATTATGACAGACCAGGTCGATATACTGTCTCTATTATATTATGACAGACCAGGTAGATATACTGTCTCTATTATATTATGACAGACCAGGTAGATCTACTGTCTCTATTGTATTATGACAGACCAGCTAGATCTACTGTCTCTATTATATTATAACAGACCAGCTAGATCTACTGTGTCTATTATATTATGACAGACCAGCTAGATCTACTGTCTCTATTATATTTTGACAGACCAGGTAGATCTACTGTCCCTATTATACTATGACAGACCAGCTAGATCTACTGTCTCTATTATATTATGACAGACCAGCTAGATCTACTGTCTCTATTATATTATGACAGACCAGCTAGATCTACTGTCTCTATTATAAAATGACAGACCAGGTAGATCTACTGTCTCTATTATATTATGACAGACCAGCTAGATCTACTGTCTCTATTATATTATGACAGACCAGCTAGATCTACTGTCTCTATTATAAAATGACAGACCAGGTAGATATACTGTCTCTATTATATTATGACAGACCAGCTAAATCTACTGTCTCTATTGTATTATGACAGACCAGCTAGATCTACTGTCTCTATTGTATTATGACAGACCAGCTAGATCTACTGTCTCTTCTGTATTATGACAGACCAGGTCGATATACTGTCTCTATTATATTATGACAGACCAGGTCAATATACTGTCTCTATTATATTATGACAGACCAGGTAGATATACTGTCTCTATTATATTATGACAGACCAGCTAGATCTACTGTCTCTATTGTATTATCACAGACCAGCTAGATCTACTGTCTCTATTATATTTTGACAGACCAGGTAGATCTACTGTCCCTATTATACTATGACAGACCAGCTAGATCTACTGTCTCTATTATATTATGACAGACCAGCTAGATCTACTGTCTCTATTATATTATGACAGACCAGCTAGATTATTGTCTCTATTATAAAATGACAGACCAGCTAAATCTACTGTCTCTATGTCTCTATTATGGTATGACAGAGCAGCTAAATCTACTGTCTCTATTGTATTATGACAGACCAGGTAGATCTACTGTCTCTATTGTATTATGACAGACCAGCTAGATCTACTGTCTCTATTATATTATGACAGACCAGCTAGATCTACTGTCTCTATTATATTATGACAGACCAGGTAGATCTACTGTCCCTATTATACTATGACAGACCAGCTAGATCTACTGTCTCTATTATATTATGACAGACCAGCTAGTTCTATTGTCTCTATTATAAAATGACAGACCAGGTAGATATACTGTCTCTATTATATTATGACAGACCAGCTAAATCTACTGTCTCTGTGTCTCTATTATGGTATGACAGAGCAGCTAAATCTACTGTCTCTATTGTATTATGACAGACCAGGTAGATCTACTGTCCCTATTATACTATGACAGACCAGCTAGATCTACTGTCTCTATTATATTATGACAGACCAGCTAGATCTACTGTCTCTATTATATTATGACAGACCAGCTAGATCTATTGTCTCTATTATAAAAATGACAGACCAGGTAGATATACTGTCTCTATTATATTATGACAGACCAGCTAAATCTACTGTCTCTATGTCTCTATTATGGTATGACAGAGCAGCTAAATCTACTGTCTCTATTGTATTATGACAGACCAGCTAGATCTACTGTCTCTATTGTATTATGACAGACCAGCTAGATCTACTGTCTCTATTATATTATAACAGACCAGCTAGATCTACTGTCTCTATTATATTATGACAGACCAGCTAGATCTACTGTCTCTATTATAAAATGACAGACCAGGTAGATATACTGTCTCTATTATATTATGACAGACCAGCTAGATCTACTGTCTCTATTATATTATGACAGACCAGCTAGATATACTGTCTCTATTATAAAATGACAGACCAGCTAGATATACTGTCTCTATTATATTATGACAGACCAGCTAAATCTACTGTCTCTATTGTATTATGACAGACCATCTAGATCTACTGTCTCTATTATATTATGACAGACCAGCTAGATCTACTGTCCCTATAATATTATGACATACCAGTTAGATCTACTGTCTCTATTATAATATGACAGACCAGCTAGATCTACTGTCTCTATTATATTATGACAGACCAGCTAGATCTACTGTCTCTATTATATTATGACAGACCAGCTAGATCTACTGTCTCTGTTATATTATGACAGGAAGGCCACCAAAAATTCAGAGATTTCCATACCCAACTATAACATCTTCCGTCAAGATAGAACTGCCAAAGGGGGCGGAGTCGCAGTCTACTGCAGAGATAGCCTGCAAAGTAATGTCATACTTTCCAGGTCCATACCCAAACAGTTTGAACTACTAATTTTGAAAATTACTCTCTCCAGAAACAAGTCTCTCACTGTTGCCGCCTGCTACCGACCCCCGTCAGCTCCCAGCTGTGCCCTGGACACCATTTGTGAATTGATCGCCCCATCTAGCTTCAGAGTTTGTCCTGTTAGGTGACCTAAACTGGGATATGCTTAACACCCCGGCAGTCCTACAATCTAAGCTAGATGCCCTCAATCTCACGCAAATCATCAAGGAACCCACCAGGTACAACCCTAACTCTGTAAACAAGGGCACCTCATAGACGCCATCCTGACCAACTGGCCCTCCAAATATACCTCCGCTGTCTTCAACCAGGATCTCAGCGATCACTGCCTCATCGCCTGTATCCGCCACGGAGCCGCAGTCAAACGACCACCCTCATCACTGTCAAACGCTCCCTAAAACACTTCTGTGAGCAGGCCTTTCTAATCGACCTGGCCCGTGTATCCTGGAAGGACATTGACCTCATCCCGTCAGTTGAGGATGCCTGGTCATTCTTTAAAAGTAACTTCCTCACCATTTTGGATAAGCATGCTCCGTTCAAAAAATGCAGAACCAAGAACAGATACAGCCCTTGGTTCACCCCCAGACCTGACTGCCCTCGACCAGCACAAAAACATCCTGTGGCGGACTGCAATAGCATCGAATAGCCCCCGTGATATGCAACTGTTCAGGGAAGTCAGGAACCAATACACGCAGTCAGTCAGGAAAGCTAAGGCCAGCTTCTTCAGGCAAAAGTTTGCATCCTGTAGCTCCAACTCCAAAAAGTTCTGGGACACTGTGAAGTCCATGGAGAACAAGAGCACTCCTCTCAGCTGCCCACTGCACTGAGGCTAGGAAACACGGTCTCCACCGATAAATCCATGATTATCGAAAACTTCAATAAGCACTTCAACGGCTGGCCATGCCTTCCGCCTGGCTACTCCAACTCGGCCAACAGCTCCGCCCCCCGTAGTTCCTCACCCAAGCCTCTCCAGGTTCTCCTTACCCAAATCCAGATAGCAGATGTTCTGAAAGAGCTGCAAAACCTGGACCCGTACAAATCAGCTGGGCTCTGACAATCTGGGACCCGCTTATTTCTGAAACTATCTGCCGCCATTGTCGCAACCCCTATCACCAGCCTGTTCAACCTCTTTCATATCGTCTGAGATCCCCAAGGATTGAAAGCTGCCGCAGTCATCCCCCTCTTCAAAGGAGGAGACACCCTGGACCCAAACTGCTATAGACCTATATCCATCCTGCCCTGCCTAGATCTAAGGTCTTCGAAAGCTATGACAACAAACAGGTCACTGACCATCTCGAATCCCACCGTACCTAGATCTCCGCTGTCTCTGGTTTCCGAGCCGGTCACGGGTGACTCAGCCACACTCAAGGTACTAAATGATATCATAACAGACCATCGATAAAAGACAGTACTGTGCAGCCGTCTTCATCGATGACAGAGCAGCTTTCGACTCTGTCAATCACAAATTTTATCGGCAGATCAACAGCCTCGGTTTTTCGATGACTGCCTTGCCTGGTTCACCATTACTTTGCAGACAGAGTTCAGTGTGTCAAATCAGAGGGCAGACTGTCCCGTCCATCTGGGCAGTCTCTATGGGGGTATAAAATGACAGACCGGGTAGATATACTTTCTCTGTATATATCAATGATGTTGCTAAATCTGCTGTCGGGCGATTCCCTGACCCACCTCTATGACAGACGACACTAATTCTACTGTCTCTCGTCCCGTCATTATGACAGTGCTATCAAACCTCCAAACGAGTCAATGCCAGACCAGCACTCCTTCCGTGGCCTCCAACTGCTCTTAAACGCGAGTAAACCAAATGCATGCTTTTCAACCGATCGCTAAATCTACTGCACCTGCATGCCCGACTAGCATCACCACCCTGGATGGTTCCAACCTTGAATATGTGGACATCTATAGTATCTAGGTGTCTGGCTAGACTGCAAACTCCTTCCAGACTCACATCAAACATCTCCAATCAAAAATCAAACCAGAGATCTACTTTCTATTCCGCAACAAAGCCTCCTTCACTCACGCTGCCTCTTACCCTAGTAAAACTGACTATCCTACCGATATACTGTCTCTATTATGTCATCTACAAATGGCTTCCAACACTCTACTGTCAAACTATGCAGTCTATCACAGTGCCATCCGCTTTGTCACTAAAGCACCTTATACCACCCACCACTGCGACTCCTATTATAAAATCTAGTCGGCTGGCCTCACTACATATTCGCCGCCAGACCCACTGGCTCCAGGTCATTTACAAGTCCATGCTAGTGTAAAGATCCGCCTTATCTCAGTTCACTGGTCACGATGGCAACACCCATCCGTAGCACGACGCCCAGCAGGTGTATCTCACTGATCATCCCTAAAGCCAACACCTCATTTGGCCGCCTTCGTCTCCAGTACTCTGCTAGCCTGTGACTGAACGAATTATAAAATCGCTGAAGTTGGAGACTTTATCTCCCTCACCAACTTCAAACATCAGCTATCCGAGCAGCTAACCGATCGCTGCAGCTGATCTATAGTCTCTATTAGCAAAATAGCCTCACCCTTATTCACCTGCCTCATTCCCATACTGTTTTTATACTGTTTTTATTTATTTACTTTTCTGTTTTTGCACACCAATATCACCAATATCTCTACCTGTACATGCCCATCTGATCATTTATCACTCCAGTGTTAATCAGCAAAATTGTATTTTTTGCAGACCAGGTAGATATACTGTCTCTATTATATTATGACAGACCAGCTAAATCTACTGTCTCTATGTCTCTATTATGGTATGACAGAGCAGCTAAATCTACTGTCTCTATTGTATTATGACAGACCAGCCCAGATCTACTGTCTCTATTGTATTATGACAGACCAGCTAGATCTACTGTCTCTATTATATTATAACAGACCAGCTAGATCTACTGTGTCTATTATATTATGACAGACCAGCTCGATCTACTGTCTCTTCTGTATTATGACAGACCAGGTCGATATACTGTCTCTATTATATTATGACAGACCAGGTCGATATACTGTCTCTATTATATTATGACAGACCAGGTAGATATACTGTCTCTATTATATTATGACAGACCAGGTAGATCTACTGTCTCTATTGTATTATGACAGACCAGCTAGATCTACTGTCTCTATTATATTATAACAGACCAGCTAGATCTACTACTGTCTATTATATTATGACAGACCAGCTAGATCTACTGTCTCTTCTGTATTATGACAGACCAGCTAGATCTACTGTCTCTATTATATTTTGACAGACCAGCTAGATCTATTGTCTCTATTATATTATGACAGACCAGCTAGATCTATTGTCTCTATTATAAAATGACAGACCAGGTAGATATACTGTCTCTATTATATTATGACAGACCAGCTAAATCTACTGTCTCTATGTCTCTATTATGGTATGACAGAGCAGCTAAATCTACTGTCTCTATTATATTTTGACAGACCAGGTAGATCTACTGTCCCTATTATACTATGACAGACCAGCTAGATCTACTGTCTCTATTATATTATGACAGACCAGCTAGATCTACTGTCTCTATTATATTATGACAGACCAGCTAGATCTATTGTCTCTATTATAAAATGACAGACCAGGTAGATATACTGTCTCTATTATATTATGACAGACCAGCTAAATCTACTGTCTCTATGTCTCTATTATGGTATGACAGAGCAGCTAAATCTACTGTCTCTATTGTATTATGACAGACCAGCTAGATCTACTGTCTCTATTGTATTATGACAGACCAGCTAGATCTACTGTCTCTATTATATTATAAAGACCAGCTAGATCTACTGTTTCTATTATATTATGACAGACCAGCTAGATCTACTGTCTCTATTATAAAAATGACAGACCAGGTAGATATACTGTCTCTATTATATTATGACAGACCAGCTAGATCTACTGTCTCTATTATATTATGACAGACCAGCTAGATATACTGTCTCTATTATAAAATGACAGACCAGGTAGATATACTGTCTCTATTATATTATGACAGACCAGCTAAATCTACTGTCTCTATTGTATTATGACAGACCATCTAGATCTACTGTCTCTATTGTATTATGACAGACCAGCTAGATCTACTGTCTCTATTATATTATGACAGACCAGCTAGATCTACTGTCTCTATTGTATTATCACAGACCAGCTAGATCTACTGTCTCTATTATATTTTGACAGACCAGGTAGATCTACTGTCTCTATTATATTATGACAGACCAGCTAGATCTACTGTCTCTATTATATTTTGACAGACCAGGTAGATCTACTGTCCCTATTATACTATGACAGACCAGCTAGATCTACTGTCTCTATTATATTATGACAGACCAGCTAGATCTACTGTCTCTATTATATTATGACAGACCAGCTAGATCTATTGTCTCTATTATAAAATGACAGACCAGGTAGATATACTGTCTCTATTATATTATGACAGACCAGCTAAATCTACTGTCTCTATGTCTCTATTATGGTATGACAGAGCAGCTAAATCTACTGTGTCTATTATATTATGACAGACCAGCTCGATCTACTGTCTCTTCTGTATTATGACAGACCAGGTCGATATACTGTCTCTATTATATTATGACAGATCAGGTCGATATACTGTCTCTATTATATTATGACAGACCAGGTAGATATACTGTCTCTATTATATTATGACAGACCAGCTAGATCTAGTGTCTCTATTATATTATGACAGACCAACTAAATCTACTTTCTCTATTATATTTTGACAGACCAGGTAGATCTACTGTCTCAATTATAAAATGACAGACCAGGTAGATATACTGTCTCTATTATATTATGACAGACCAGCTAGATCTACTGTCTCTATTATATTATGACATACCAGCTAGATCTACTGTCTCTATTATAAAATGACAGACCAGGTAGATATACTGTCTCTATTATATTATGACAGACCAGCTAAATCTACTGTCTCTATTGTATTATGACAGACCAGCTAGATCTACTGTCTCTATTGTATTATGACAGACCAGCTAGATCTACTGTCTCTATTATATTATAACAGACCAGCTAGATCTACTGTGTCTATTATATTATGACAGACCAGCTAGATCTACTGTCTCTTCTGTATTATGACAGACCAGGTCGATATACTGTCTCTATTATATTATGACAGACCAGGTCGATATACTGTCTCTATTATATTATGACAGACCAGGTAGATATACTGTCTCTATTATATTATGACAGACCAGCTAGATCTACTGTGTCTATTATATTATGACAGACCAGCTAGATCTACTGTCTATTATATTATGACAGACCAGCTAGATATACTGTCTCTATTATATTATGAGAGACCAGGTAGATATACCGACTCCATTATAAAATGACAGACCAGCTAGATCTATTCTCGCTATTGTATTATGACAGACCAGCTCGATCAATTGTCGATATTATAATATGACAGACCAGCTAGATCTACTGTCTCTATTATAATATGACAGACCGGCTAGATCTACTGTCTCTATTATATTATGACAGACCAGCTAGATCTACTGTCTCTATTATATTTTGACAGACCAGGTAGATCTACTGTCCCTATTATACTATGACAGACCAGCTAGATCTACTGTCTCTATTATATTATGACAGACCAGCTAGATATACTGTCTCTATTATATTATGACATTATGACAGACCAGCTAGATCTACTGTCTTTATTGTATTATGACAGACCAGCTAGATCTACTATCTCTATTATATTATGACAGACCAGCTAGATCTAGTGTCTCTATTATATTATGACAGACCAACTAAATCTACTGTCTCTATTATATTTTGACAGACCAGGTAGATCTACTGTCTCTATTATATTATGACAGACCAGCTAGATCTACTGTCTCTATTATATTTTGACAGACCAGGTAGATCTACTGTCCCTATTATACTATGACAGACCAGCTAGATCTACTGTCTCTATTATATTATGACAGACCAGCTAGATCTATTGTCTCTATTATAATATGACATTATGACAGACCAGCTAGATCTACTGTCTTTATTGTATTATGACAGACCAGCTAGATCTACTATCTCTATTATATTATGACAGACCAGCTAGATCTAGTGTCTCTATTATATTATGACAGACCAACTAAATCTACTGTCTGTATTATATTTTGACAGACCAGGTAGATCTACTGTCTCTATTATATTATGACAGACCAGCCAGATCTACTGTGTCTATTATATTATGACAGACCAGCTAGATCTACTGTCTATTATATTATGACAGACCAGCTAGATCTATTGTCTCTATTATAATATGACAGACCATCTAGATCTACTGTCTCTATTATATTATGACAGACCAGCTAGATCTACTGTCTATATTATATTATAACAGACCAGCTAGATCTACTGTCTCTATTCTATTATGACAGACCAGCTAGATCTACTGTCTCTATGGTATTATGACAGACCATCTAGATCTACTGTCTCTATTATATTTTGACAGACCAGGTAGATCTACTATCTCTATTATATTATGACAGACCAGCTAGATCTAGTGTCTCTATTATATTATGACAGACCAACTAAATATACTGTCTCTATTATATTATGACAGACCAGGTCGATATACTGTGTCTATTATATTATGACAGACCAGCTAGATCTACTGTCTCTATTATATTATGACAGACCAGCTAGATCTACTGTGTCTATTATATTATGACAGACCAGCTAGATCTACTGTCTATTATATTATGACAGACCAGCTCGATCTACTGTCTCTTCTGTATTATGACAGACCAGGTCGATATACTGTCTCTATTATATTATGACAGACCAGGTCGATATACTGTCTCTATTATATTATGACAGACCAGGTAGATATACTGTCTCTATTATATTATGACAGACCAGGTAGATCTACTGTCTCTATTGTATTATGACAGACCAGCTAGATCTACTGTCTCTATTATATTATAACAGACCAGCTAGATCTACTGTGTCTATTATATTATGACAGACCAGCTAGATCTACTGTCTCTTCTGTATTATGACAGACCAGCTAGATCTACTGTCTCTATTATATTATGACAGACCAGCTAGATCTATTGTCTCTATTATATTATGACAGACCAGCTAGATCTATTGTCTCTATTATAAAATGACAGACCAGGTAGATATACTGTCTCTATTATATTATGACAGACCAGCTCAATCTACTGTCTCTATGTCTCTATTATGGTATGACAGAGCAGCTAAATCTACTGTCTCTATTGTATTATGACAGACCAGGTATATCTACTGTCCCTATTATACTATGACAGACCAGCTAGATCTACTGTCTCTATTATATTATGACAGACCAGCTAGATCTACTGTCTCTATTATATTATGACAGACCAGCTCGATCTATTGTCTCTATTATAAAATGACAGACCAGGTAGATATACTGTCTCTATTATATTATGACAGACCAGCTAAATCTACTGTCTCTATGTCTCTATTATGGTATGACAGAGCAGCTAAATCTACTGTCTCTATTGTATTATGACAGACCAGCTAGATCTACTGTCTCTATTGTATTATGACAGACCAGCTAGATCTACTGTCTCTATTATATTATAAAAGACCAGCTAGATCTACTGTTTCTATTATATTATGACAGACCAGCTAGATCTACTGTCTCTATTATAAAATGACAGACCAGGTAGATATACTGTCTCTATTATATTATGACAGACCAGCTAGATCTACTGTCTCTATTATATTATGACAGACCAGCTAGATATACTGTCTCTATTATAAAATGACAGACCAGGTAGATATACTGTCTCTATTATATTATGACAGACCAGCTAAATCTACTGTCTCTATTGTATTATGACAGACCATCTAGATCTACTGTCTCTATTGTATTATGACAGACCAGCTAGATCTAATGTCTCTATTATGGTATGACAGACCAGCTAGATCTACTGTCTCTATTGTATTATCACAGACCAGCTAGATCTACTGTCTCTATTATATTTTGACAGACCAGGTAGATCTACTGTCTCTATTATATTATGACAGACCAGCTAGATCTACTGTCTCTATTATATTTTGACAGACCAGGTAGATCTACTGTCCCTATTATACTATGACAGACCAGCTAGATCTACTGTCTCTATTATATTATGACAGACCAGCTAGATCTACTGTCTCTATTATATTATGACAGACCAGCTAGATCTATTGTCTCTATTATAAAATGACAGACCAGGTAGATATACTGTCTCTATTATATTATGACAGACCAGCTAAATCTACTGTCTCTATGTCTCTATTATGGTATGACAGAGCAGCTAAATCTACTGTGTCTATTATATTATGACAGACCAGCTCGATCTACTGTCTCTTCTGTATTATGACAGACCAGGTCGATATACTGTCTCTATTATATTATGACAGATCAGGTCGATATACTGTCTCTATTATATTATGACAGACCAGGTAGATATACTGTCTCTATTATATTATGACAGACCAGCTAGATCTAGTGTCTCTATTATATTATGACAGACCAACTAAATCTACTTTCTCTATTATATTTTGACAGACCAGGTAGATCTACTGTCTCAATTATAAAATGACAGACCAGGTAGATATACTGTCTCTATTATATTATGACAGACCAGCTAGATCTACTGTCTCTATTATATTATGACATACCAGCTAGATCTACTGTCTCTATTATAAAATGACAGACCAGGTAGATATACTGTCTCTATTATATTATGACAGACCAGCTAAATCTACTGTCTCTATTGTATTATGACAGACCAGCTAGATCTACTGTCTCTATTGTATTATGACAGACCAGCTAGATCTACTGTCTCTATTATATTATAACAGACCAGCTAGATCTACTGTGTCTATTATATTATGACAGACCAGCTAGATCTACTGTCTCTTCTGTATTATGACAGACCAGGTCGATATACTGTCTCTATTATATTATGACAGACCAGGTCGATATACTGTCTCTATTATATTATGACAGACCAGGTAGATATACTGTCTCTATTATATTATGACAGACCAGCTAGATCTACTGTGTCTATTATATTATGACAGACCAGCTAGATCTACTGTCTATTATATTATGACAGACCAGCTAGATATACTGTCTCTATTATATTATGAGAGACCAGGTAGATATACCGACTCCATTATAAAATGACAGACCAGCTAGATCTATTCTCGCTATTGTATTATGACAGACCAGCTCGATCAATTGTCGATATTATAATATGACAGACCAGCTAGATCTACTGTCTCTATTATAATATGACAGACCGGCTAGATCTACTGTCTCTATTATATTATGACAGACCAGCTAGATCTACTGTCTCTATTATATTTTGACAGACCAGGTAGATCTACTGTCCCTATTATACTATGACAGACCAGCTAGATCTACTGTCTCTATTATATTATGACAGACCAGCTAGATCTATTGTCTCTATTATAATATGACATTATGACAGACCAGCTAGATCTACTGTCTTTATTGTATTATGACAGACCAGCTAGATCTACTATCTCTATTATATTATGACAGACCAGCTAGATCTAGTGTCTCTATTATATTATGACAGACCAACTAAATCTACTGTCTCTATTATATTTTGACAGACCAGGTAGATCTACTGTCTCTATTATATTATGACAGACCAGCTAGATCTACTGTCTCTATTATATTTTGACAGACCAGGTAGATCTACTGTCCCTATTATACTATGACAGACCAGCTAGATCTACTGTCTCTATTATATTATGACAGACCAGCTAGATCTATTGTCTCTATTATAATATGACATTATGACAGACCAGCTAGATCTACTGTCTTTATTGTATTATGACAGACCAGCTAGATCTACTATCTCTATTATATTATGACAGACCAGCTAGATCTAGTGTCTCTATTATATTATGACAGACCAACTAAATCTACTGTCTGTATTATATTTTGACAGACCAGGTAGATCTACTGTCTCTATTATATTATGACAGACCAGCCAGATCTACTGTGTCTATTATATTATGACAGACCAGCTAGATCTACTGTCTATTATATTATGACAGACCAGCTAGATCTATTGTCTCTATTATAATATGACAGACCATCTAGATCTACTGTCTCTATTATATTATGACAGACCAGCTAGATCTACTGTCTATATTATATTATAACAGACCCGCTAGATCTACTGTCTCTATTCTATTATGACAGACCAGCTAGATCTACTGTCTCTATGGTATTATGACAGACCATCTAGATCTACTGTCTCTATTATATTTTGACAGACCAGGTAGATCTACTATCTCTATTATATTATGACAGACCAGCTAGATCTAGTGTCTCTATTATATTATGACAGACCAACTAAATATACTGTCTCTATTATATTATGACAGACCAGGTCGATATACTGTGTCTATTATATTATGACAGACCAGGTAGATATACTGTCTCTATTATATTATGACAGACCAGCTAGATCTACTGTGTCTATTATATTATGACAGACCAGCTAGATCTACTGTCTATTATATTATGACAGACCAGCTAGATCTACTGTCTCTATTGTATTATGACAGACCAGCTAGATCTACTGTCTCTATTATATTATAACAGACCAACTAAATCTACTGTCTCTATTATATTTTGACAGACCAGGTAGATCTACTGTCTCTATTATATTATGACAGACCAGCTAGATCTACTGTCTCTATTATATTATGACAGACCAGCTAGATCTACTGTCTCTATTATATTATGACAGACCAGCTAGATCTACTGTCTCTATTATATTATGACAGACCAGCTATATCTACTGTGTCTATTATATTATGACAGACCAGCTAGATCTACTGTCTATTATATTATGACAGACCAGCTAGATCTACTGTCTCTATTGTATTATGACAGACCAGCTAGATCTACTGTCTCTATTATATTATGAGAGACCAGGTAGATATACCGACTCCATTATAAAATGACAGACCAGGTAGATATACTGTCTCTATGTCTCTATTATGGTATGACAGAGCAGCTAAATCTACTGTCTCTATTGTATTATGACAGACCAGCTAGATCTACTGTCTCTATTATATTATGACAGACCAGCTAGATCTACTGTCTCTATTATAATATGACAGACCAGCTAGATCTACTGTCTCTATTATATTATGACAGACCAGCTAAATCTACTGTCTCTATGTCTCTATTATGGTATGACAGAGCAGCTAAATCTACTGTCTCTATTGTATTATGACAGACCAGCTAGATCTACTGTCTCTATTGTATTATGACAGACCAGTTAGATCTACTGTCTCTATTATATTATGACAGACCAGCTAGATCTACTGTCTCTTCTGTATTATGACAGACCAGGTCGATATACTGTCTATTATATTATGACAGACCAGCTAGATCTACTGTCTCGATTATATTATGACAGAACAGCTAGATCTAGGTCCTTCTGTAGCTCAGTTGGTAGAGCATGGCGCTTGTAACGCCAGGGTAGTGGGTTCGATCCCCGGGACCACCCATACGTAGAATGTATGCACACATGACTGTAAGTCGCTTTGGATAAAAGCGTCTGATAAATGGCATATATATATCTACTGTCTCTATTATATTATGACAGACCAGCTAGATCTACTGTCTCTATTATATTATGACAGACCAGCTAGATCTACTGTCTCTATTATATTATGACAGACCAGCTAGATCTACTGTCTCTATTATATTATGACAGACCAGCTAGATCTACTGTCTCTATTATATTATGACAGACCAGCTAGATCTATTGTCTCTATTATAATATGACATTATGACAGACCAGCTAGATATACTGTCTCTATTGTATTATGACAGCATAGCTAGATCTACTATCTCTATTATATTATGACAGACCAGCTAGATCTAGTGTATCTATTATATTATGACAGACCAACTAAATCTACTGTCTCTATTATATTTTGACAGACCAGGTAGATCTACTGTCTCTATTATATTATGACAGACCAGCTAGATCTACTGTCTCTATTATATTTTTACAGACCAGGTAGATCTACTGTCCCTATTATACTATGACAGACCAGCAAGATCTACTGTCTCTATTATATTATGACAGACCAGGTAGATATACTGTCTCTATTATATTATGACAGACCATCTAGATCTACTGTGTCTATTATATTATGACAGACCAGCTAGATCTACTGTCTATTGTATTATGACAGACCAGCTAGATCTACTGTGTCTATTATATTATGACAGACCAGCTAGATCTACTGTCTCTATTATATTTTGACAGACCAGGTAGATCTACTGTCCCTATTATACTATGACAGACCAGCTAGATCTACTGTCTATTATATTATGACAGACCAGCTAGATCTACTGTCTCTATTGTATTATGACAGACCAGCTAGATCTACTGTCTCTATTATATTATGAGAGACCAGGTAGATATACCGACTCCATTATAAAATGACAGACCAGCTAGATCTATTCTCGCTATTGTATTATGACAGACCAGCTAGATCAATTGTCTCTATTATAAAATGACAGACCAGGTAGATATACTGTCTCTATTATATTATGAAAGACCAGCTAAATCTACTGTCTCTATGTCTCTATTATGCTATGACAGACCAGCTAAATCTACTGTTTATATTGTATTATGACAGACCAGCTAGATATACTGTCTCTATTATATTATGAGAGACCAGGTAGATATACAGACTCCATTATAAAATGACAGACAAGCTAGATCTATTCTCGCTATTGTATTATGACAGACCAGCTAGATAAATTGTCTCTATTATAATTTGACAGACCAGCTAGATCTACTGTCTCTATTATATTATGACAGACCAGCTAGATCTACTGTCTCTATTATAAAATGACAGACCAGGTAGATATACTGTCTCTATTATATTATGACAGACCAGCTAAATCTACTGTCTCTATGTCTCTATTATGGTATGACAGACCAGCTAAATCTACTGTCTCTATTGTATTATGACAGACCAGCTAGATCTACTGTCTCTATTATATTATGAGAGACCAGGTAGATATACAGACTCCATTATAAAATGACAGACAAGCTAGATCGATTCTCGCTATTGTATTATGTCAGACCAGCTAGATAAATTGTCTCTATTATAATATGACAGACCAGCTATATCTACTGTCTCTATTATAATATGACAGACCAGCTAGATCTACTGTCTCTATTGTATTATGACAGACCAGCTAGATCTACTGTCTCTATTATATTATGAGAGACCAGGTAGATATACAGACTCCATTATAAAATGTCAGACCAGCTAGATCTATTCTCGCTATTGTATTATGACAGACCAGCTAGATAAATTGTCTCTATTATAATATGACAGACCAGCTAGATCTACTGTCTCTATTATATTATGACAGACCAGCTAGATCTATTGTCTCTATTATAATATGACATTATGACAGACCAGCTAGATCTACTGTTTCTATTGTATTATGACAGACCAGCTAGATCGACTATCTCTATTATATTATGACAGAGCAGCTAGATCTAGTGTCTCTATTATATTATGACAGACCAACTAAATCTACTGTCTCTATTATATTTTGACAGACCAGGTAGATCTACTGTCTCTATTATATTATGACAGACCAGCTAGATCTACTGTCTCTATTATATTTTGACAGACCAGGTAGATCTACTGTCCCTATTATACTATGACAGACCAGCTAGATCTACTGTCTCTATTATATTATTACAGACCAGCTAGATCTACTGTCTCTATTATATTATGACAGACCAGCTAGATCTACTGTCTCTATTATAAAATGACAGACCAGGTAGATATACTGTCTCTATTATATTATGAAAGACCAGCTAAATCTACTGTCTCTATGTCTCTATTATGCTATGACAGACCAGCTAAATCTACTGTCTCTATTGTATTATGACTGACCAGCGAGATCTACTGTCTCTATTATATTATAACAGACCAGCTAGATCTACTGTCTCTATTATATTTTGACAGACCAGGTAGATCCACTGTCCCTATTATACTATGACAGACCAGCTAGATCTACTGTCTCTATTATATTATGACAGACCAGCTAGATCTACTGTCTCTTCTGTATTATGACAGACCAGGTCGATATACTGTCTCTATTATATTATGACAGACCAGGTAGATATACTGTCTCTATTATATTATGAGAGACCAGGTAGATATACCGACTCCATTATAAAATGACAGACCAGCTAGATCTATTCTCACTATTGTATTATGACAGACCAGTTAGATCAATTGTCTCTATTATAATATGACATTATGACAGACCAGCTAGATCTACTGTCTCTATTGTATTATGACAGCATAGCTAGATCTACTATCTCTATTATATTATGACAGACCAGCTAGATCTAGTGTCTCTATTATATTATGACAGACCAACTAAATCTACTGTCTCTATTATATTATGACAGACCAGCCAGATCTACTGTCTATTTTATTATGACAGACCAGCTAGATCTACTGTCTATTATATTATGACAGACCAGCCAGATCTACTGTCTATTTTATTATGACAGACCAGCTAGATCTACTGTCTATTATATTATGCCAGACCAACTAAATCTACTGTCTCTATTATATTATGACAGACCAGCCAGATCTACTGTCTATTTTATTATGACAGACCAGCTAGATCTACTGTCTATTGTATTATGACAGTCCAGCTAGATCTACTGTCTCTATTATATTATGAGAGACCAGGTAGATATACCGACTCCATTATAAAATGACAGACCAGCTAGATCTATTCTCGCTATTGTATTATGACAGACCAGCTAGATCAATTGTCTCTATTATAATATGACAGACCAGCTAGATCTACTGTCTCTATTATAATATGACAGACCGGCTAGATCTACTGTCTCTATTATATTATGACAGACCATCTAGATCTATTGTCTCAATTATAATATGACATTATGACAGACCAGCTAGATCTACTGTCCCTATTATACTATGACAGACCAGCTAGATCTACTGTCTCTATTATATTATGACAGACCAGCTAAATCTACTGTCTCTATGTCTCTATTATGGTATGACAGAGCAGCTAAATCTACTGTCTCTATTGTATTATGACAGACCAGCTAGATCTACTGTCTCTATTGTATTATGACAGACCAGCTAGATCTACTGTCTCTATTATATTATGACAGACCAGCTAGATCTACTGTCTCTATTATATTTTGACAGACCAGGTAGATCTACTGTCCCTATTATACTATGACAGACCAGCTAGATCTACTGTCTCTATTATATTATGACAGACCAGCTAGATCTACTGTCTCTATTATATTATGACAGACCAGCTAGATCTACTGTCTCTATTATAAAATGACAGACCAGGTAGATATACTGTCTCTATTATATTATGAAAGACCAGCTAAATCTACTGTCTCTATGTCTCTATTATGCTATGACAGACCAGCTAAATCTACTGTCTCTATTGTATTATGACAGACCAGCGAGATCTACTGTCTCTATTATATTATGACAGACCAGCTAGATCTACTGTCTCTATTATATTTTGACAGACCAGGTAGATCTACTGTCCCTATTATACTATGACAGACCAGCTAGATCTACTGTCTCTATTATATTATGAAAGACCAGCTAGATCTACTGTCTCTTCTGTATTATGACAGACCAGGTCGATATACTGTCTCTATTATATTATGAGAGACCAGGTAGATATACCGACTCCATTATAAAATGACAGACCAGCTAGATCTATTCTCTCTATTGTATTATGACAGACCAGCTAGATCAATTGTCTCTATTATAATATGACATTATGACAGACCAGCTAGATCTACTGTCTCTATTTAATTATGACAGCATAGCTAGATCTACTATCTCTATTATATTATGACAGACCAGCTAGATCTAGTGTCTCTATTATATTATGACAGACCAACTACATCTACTGTCTCTATTATATTATGACAGACCAGCCAGATCTACTGTCTATTTTATTATGACAGACCAGCTAGATCTACTGTCTCTATTATATTTTGACAGACCAGGTAGATCTACTGTCTCTATTATATTATGACAGACCAGCCAGATCTACTGTGTCTATTATATTATGACAGACAAGCTAGATCTACTGTCTATTATATTATGACAGACCAGGTAGATATACCGACTCCATTATAAAATGACAGACCAGCTAGATCTATTGTCTCAATTATAATATGACATTATGACAGACCAGCTAGATCTACTGTCCCTATTATACTATGACAGACCAGCTAGATCTACTGTCTCTATTATATTATGACAGACCAGCTAGATCTACTGTCTCTATTATAATATGACAGACCGGCTAGATCTACTGTCTCTATTATATTATGACAGACCAGCTAGATCTATTGTCTCAATTATAATATGACATTATGACAGACCAGCTAGATCTACTGTCCCTATTATACTATGACAGACCAGCTAGATCTACTGTCTCTATTATATTATGACAGACAAGCTAGATCTACTGTCTCTATTATAAAATGACAGACCAGGTAGATATACTGTCTCTATTATATTATGACAGACCAGCTAAATCTACTGTCTCTATGTCTCTATTATGGTATGACAGACCAGCAAAATCTACTGTCTCTATTGTATTATGACAGACCAGCTAGATCTACTGTCTCTATTGTATTATGACAGACCAGCTAGATCTACTGTCTCTATTATATTATGAGAGACCAGGTAGATATACAGACTCCATTATAAAATGACAGACCAGCTAGATCTATTCTCGCTATTGTATTATGACAGACCAGCTAGATAAATTGTCTCTATTATAATATGACAGACCAGCTATATCTACTGTCTCTATTATAATATGACAGACCAGCTAGATCTACTGTCTCTATTATATTATGACAGACCAGCTAGATCTACTGTCTCTATTATATTATGAGAGACCAGGTAGATATACCGACTCCATTATAAAATGACAGACCAGCTAGATCTATTCTCGCTATTGTATTATGACAGACCAGCTAGATAAATTGTCTCTATTATAATATGACAGACCAGCTATATCTACTGTCTCTATTATAATATGACAGACCAGCTAGATCTACTGTCTCTATTATATTATGACAGACCAGCTAGATCTATTGTCTCTATTATAATATGACATTATGACAGACCAGCTAGATCTACTGTCTCTATTGTATTATGACAGACCAGCTAGATCTACTGTCTCTATTATAATATGACATTATGACAGACCAGCTAGATCTACTGTCTCTATTGTATTATGACAGCATAGCTAGATCTACTATCTCTATTATATTATGACAGACCAGCTAGATCTACTGTATATTATATTATGACAGACCAGCTAGATATACTGTCTATTTTATTATGACAGACCAGCTAGATCTACTGTTTCTATTGTATTATGACAGACCAGCTAGATCTACTATCTCTATTATATTATGACAGACCAGCTAGATCTAGTGTCTCTATTATATTATGACAGACCAACTAAATCTACTGTCTCTATTATATTATGACAGACCAGCTAGATCTACTGTCTCTATTATATTATGAGAGACCAGGTAGATCTACTGTCCCTATTATACTATGACAGACCAGCTAGATCTACTGTCTCTATTATATTATGACAGACCAGCTAGATCTACTGTCTCTATTTATATTATGACATACCAGCTAGATCTACTGTCTCTATTATATTATTACAGACCAGCTAGATCTACTGTCTCTATTATATTATGACAGACCAGCTAGATCTACTGTCTCTATTATAAAATGACAGACCAGGTAGATATACTGTCTCTATTATATTATGAAAGACCAGCTAAATCTACTGTCTCTATGTCTCTATTATGCTATGACAGACCAGCTAAATCTACTGTCTCTATTGTATTATGACAGACCAGCGAGATCTACTGTCTCTATTATATTATGACAGACCAGGTAGATCTACTGTCTCTATTATATTTTGACAGACCAGCTAGATCTACTGTCCCTATTATACTTTGACAGACCAGCTAGATCTACTGTCTCTATTATATTATGACAGACCAGCTAGATCTACTGTCTCTTCTGTATTATGACAGACCAGGTCGATATACTGTCTCTATTATATTATGAGAGACCAGGTAGATATACCGACTCCATTATAAAATGACAGACCAGCTAGATCTATTCTCTCTATTGTATTATGACAGACCAGCTAGATCAATTGTCTCTATTATAATATGACATTATGACAGACCAGCTAGATCTACTGTCTCTATTTAATTATGACAGCATAGCTAGATCTACTATCTCTATTATATTATGACAGACCAGCTAGATCTAGTGTCTCTATTATATTATGACAGACCAACTACATCTACTGTCTCTATTATATTATGACAGACCAGCCAGATCTACTGTCTATTTTATTATGACAGACCAGCTAGATCTACTGTCTATTATATTATGACAGACCAGGTAGATATACTGTCTATTTTATTATGACAGACCAGCTAGATCTACTGTCTCTATTGTATTATGACAGTCCAGCTAGATCTACTGTCTCTATTATATTATGAGAGACCAGGTAGATATACCGACTCCATTATAAAATGACAGACCGTCTAGATCTATTGTCTCAATTATAATATGACATTATGACAGACCAGCTAGATCTACTGTCCCTATTATACTATGACAGACCAGCTAGATCTACTGTCTCTATTATATTATGACAGACCAGCTAGATCTACTGTCTCTATTATAATATGACAGACCGGCTAGATCTACTGTCTCTATTATATTATGACAGACCATCTAGATCTATTGTCTCAATTATAATATGACATTATGACAGACCAGCTAGATCTACTGTCCCTATTATACTATGACAGACCAGCTAGATCTACTGTCTCTATTATATTATGACAGACAAGCTAGATCTACTGTCTCTATTATAAAATGACAGACCAGGTAGATATACTGTCTCTATTATATTATGACAGACCAGCTAAATCTACTGTCTCTATGTCTCTATTATGGTATGACAGACCAGCAAAATCTACTGTCTCTATTGTATTATGACAGACCAGCTAGATCTACTGTCTCTATTGTATTATGACAGACCAGCTAGATCTACTGTCTCTATTATATTATGAGAGACCAGGTAGATATACAGACTCCATTATAAAATGACAGACCAGCTAGATCTATTCTCGCTATTGTATTATGACAGACCAGCTAGATAAATTGTCTCTATTATAATATGACAGACCAGCTATATCTACTGTCTCTATTATAATATGACAGACCAGCTAGATCTACTGTCTCTATTGTATTATGACAGACCAGCTAGATCTACTGTCTCTATTATATTATGAGAGACCAGGTAGATATACCGACTCCATTATAAAATGACAGACCAGCTAGATCTATTCTCGCTATTGTATTATGACAGACCAGCTAGATAAATTGTCTCTATTATAATATGACAGACCAGCTATATCTACTGTCTCTATTATAATATGACAGACCAGCTAGATCTACTGTCTCTATTATATTATGACAGACCAGCTAGATCTATTGTCTCTATTATAATATGACATTATGACAGACCAGCTAGATCTACTGTTTCTATTGTATTATGACAGACCAGCTAGATCTACTGTCTCTATTATAATATGACATTATGACAGACCAGCTAGATCTACTGTCTCTATTGTATTATGACAGCATAGCTAGATCTACTATCTCTATTATATTATGACAGACCAGCTAGATCTACTGTATATTATATTATGACAGACCAGCTAGATATACTGTCTATTTTATTATGACAGACCAGCTAGATCTACTGTTTCTATTGTATTATGACAGACCAGCTAGATCTACTATCTCTATTATATTATGACAGACCAGCTAGATCTAGTGTCTCTATTATATTATGACAGACCAACTAAATCTACTGTCTCTATTATATTATGACAGACCAGCTAGATCTACTGTCTCTATTATATTTTGACAGACCAGGTAGATCTACTGTCCCTATTATACTATGACAGACCAGCTAGATCTACTGTCTCTATTATATTATGACAGACCAGCTAGATCTACTGTCTCTATTTATATTATGACATACCAGCTAGATCTACTGTCTCTATTATAAAATGACAGACCAGGTAGATATACTGTCTCTATTATATTATGAAAGACCAGCTAAATCTACTGTCTCTATGTCTCTATTATGCTATGACAGACCAGCTAAATCTACTGTCTCTATTGTATTATGACAGACCAGCTAGATCTACTGTCTCTATTATATTATGACAGACCAGCTAGATCTACTGTCTCTTCTGTATTATGACAGACCAGGTCGATATACTGTCTCTATTATATTATGACAGACCAGGTAGATATACTGTCTCTATTATATTATGACAGACCAGCTAGATTACATTTACATTTACATTTAAGTCATTTAGCAGACGCTCTTATCCAGAACAAATTGGTGCATTCACCTTATGACATCCAGTTGAACAGTCACTTTACAATAGTGCATCTAAATCTTAAAGGGGGGTGAGAAGGATTACTTATCCTATCCTAGGTATTCCTTAAAGAGGTGGGGTTTCTGGTGTCTCCGGAAGGTGGTGATTGACTCCGCTGTCCTGGCGTCGTGAGGGGTTTGTTCCACCATTGGGGGCCAGAGCAGCGAACAGTTTTGACTGGGCTGAGCGGGAACTGTACTTCCTCAGTGGTAGGGAGGCGAGCAGGCCAGAGGTGGATGAACGCTAGATCTACTGTGTCTATTATATTATGACAGACCAGCTAGATCTACTGTCTATTATATTATGACAGACCAGCTAGATCTACTGTCTATTTTATTATGACAGACCAGCTAGATCTACTGTCTCTATTATATTTTGACAGACCAGGTAGATCTACTGTCCCTATTATACTATGACAGACCAGCTAGATCTACTGTCTCTATTATATTATGACAGACCAGCTAGGTCTACTGTGTCTATTATATTATGACAGACCAGCTAGATCTACTGTCTCTTCTGTATTATGACAGACCAGGTAGATATACTGTCTCTAATATATTATGACAGACCAGCTAGATCTACTGTGTCTATTATATTATGACAGACCAGTTAGATCTACTGTCTATTATATTATGACAGACCAGCTAGATCTACTGTCTATTTTATTATGACAGACCAGCAAGATCTACTGTCTCTATTATATTATGAGAGACCAGGTAGATATACTGACTCCATTATAAAATGACAGACCAGCTAGATCTATTCTCGCTATTGTATTATGACAGACCAGCTAGATCAATTGTCTCTATTATAATATGACAGACCAGCTAGATCTACTGTCTCTATTATAATATGACATTATGACAGACCAGCTAGATCTACTGTCTCTATTGTATTATGACAGCATAGCTAGATCTACTATCTCTATTATATTATGACAGACCAGCTAGATCTAGTGTCTCTATTATATTATGACAGACCAACTAAATCTACTGTCTCTATTATATTATGACAGACCAGCCAGATCTACTGTGTCTATTATATTATGACAGACCAGCTAGATCTACTGTCTCTTCTGTATTATGACAGACCAGGTCGATATACTGTCTCTATTATATTATGACAGACCAGGTAGATATACTGTCTCTATGTCTCTATTATGCTATGACAGACCAGCTAAATCTACTGTCTCTATTGTATTATGACAGACCAGCTAGATCTACTGTCTCTATTATATTATGACAGACCAGCTAGATCTACTGTCTCTATTATATTATGACAGACCAGCTAGATCTACTGTCTCTTCTGTATTATGACAGACCAGGACGATATACTGTCTCTATTATATTATGACAGACCAGCTAGATTACATTTACATTTACATTTAAGTCATTTAGCAGACGCTCTTATCCAGAGCGACTTACAAATTGGTTCATTCACCTTATGACATCCAGTAGAACAGTCATTTTACAATAGTGCATCTAAATCTTAAAGGGGGGTGAGAAGGATTACTTATCCTATCCTAGGTATTCCTTAAAGAGGTGGGGTTTCAGGTGTCTCCGTAAGGTGGTGATTGACTCCGCTGTCCTGGCGTCGTGAGGGAGTTTGTTCCACCATTGGGGGCCAGAGCAGCTAACAGTTTTGACTGGGCTGAGCGGGAACTGTACTTCCTCAGTGGTAGGGAGGCGAGCAGGCCAGAGGTGGATGAACGCTAGATCTACTGTGTCTATTATATTATGACAGACCAGCTAGATCTACTGTCTATTATATTATGACAGACCAGCTAGATCTACTGTCTATTTTATTATGACAGACCAGCTAGATCTACTGTCTCTATTATATTTTGACAGACCAGGTAGTGTCACGTTCTGACCTTTATTTTCTGTGTTTTGTGTTTAGTTAGTATGGTCAGGCGTGAGTTGGGTGGGTAGTCTATGTTTGTTTGTCTAGGTTTTGGGAATTTCTATAGTTTCGGCCTAGTATGGTTCTCAATCAGAGGCAGGTGTCATTAGTTGTCTCTGATTGAGAATCATACTTAGGTGGCCTGGGTTTCACTGTGTGTTTGTGGGTGATTGTTTCCTGTCTCTGTGTGTGCACCAGATAGGACTGTAATTTGAGTTTTCACATTTTTTGTTTTGTTAGTTTGTTCATGTGTACCTGATAGCATTAAAAAGTACCATGGAAAATTACCACGCCGCGTATTGGTCCTCTGATCCGTTTCGCCTCTCCTCTTCGGAAGAAGAGGAGGAAACTCGTTACAGAATCACCCACCACAATCGGACCAAGCGGCGTGGTAAAGGACAGCGACGACAGCAGCAGCAGCATCAACAACAGAGGCCACCATCACAGGACTCCTGGACATGGGAGCAGATATTGAACGGAGAGGGACCCTGGGCACGGGCTGGGGAAAATCGCAGCCCCAAAGCAGAGCTGGAGGCAGCGAAAGCTGATCGGCGGCAATATGAGGAGCCAGCACGGCAGTGCGACAGGTACGAGAGGCAGCCCCAAATTTTTTTTGGGGGGGGGCACACGAGGGGTGGTACTAAGCCAGGTAGCAGACCTGAGCTCACTCCTCGTGCTTATTATGAGCAGCGCATTACTGGTCAGGCACCGTGTTATGCGGTTGAGCGCACGGTGTCGCCAGTGCGTGTCCATAGCCCGGTGCGCTATAGGGCAGCCCCCCGAGAGTGCCATGCGAGTGTGGGCATTGAGCCAGGGCGTATGGTGCCTGCTCAGCGGGTCTGGTCGCCGGTACGCAGTCTGGGTCCAGGTTATCCTGCGCCGGCTCTGCGTGCTGTGTCTCCGGGGCGCTGGGAGGGTGCAGTGCGTCCTCTGCCTGCGCTCCGCTCGTACCGGGCAACTGTGGGAGTGGAGCCTAGGGGAGAGGTGCGTGTAGTAAGCACTAGATCTCCCGTGCTTACCCACAGCCCGGTTCAACCTGTGCCTGCACTTTTGAGGGTCCGGGCTCGAGTAGTTGTCCAGCCTGGGGAAGTGGTGCCAAGGTTGCGCACCAGAGCTCCAGTGCTCCCCCACAGCCCGGTCTTTCAGGCTCCTCCTAACACCAAGCCTCCTGAAAGTCTCCCCAGCCTGGTAGTTCCTGTGGCAGCCCCACGCACCAGGCTGTCTCTCTGTCTCCTCCCTGCAGGTGCTCCCGCCTGTCCGGCACCGCTGCCGGAGCGTCCCGCCTGTCCGGCGCCGCTGCCGGAGCGTCCCGCCTGTCCGGCGCCGCTGCCGGAGCATCCCGCCTGTCCGGCGCCGCTGCCGGAGCGTCCCGCCTGTCCGGCGCCGCTGCCGGAGCGTCCCGCCTGTCCTGCGCCGCTGCCGGAGCGTCCCGCCTGTCCGGCGCCGCTGCCGGAGCCTCCCGCCTGTCCGGCGCCGCTGCCGGAGCGTCCCGCCTGTCCGGCGCGCTGCCAGAGCCTCCCGCCTGTCCGGCGCCGCTGCCGGAGCCTCCCGCCTGTCCGGCGCCGCTGCCGGAGCCTCCCGCCTGTCCGGCGCCGCTGCCGGAGCCTCCCGCCTGTCCGGCGCCGCTGCCGGAGCCTCCCGCCTGTCCGGAGCCTCCCGCCTGTCCGGCGCCGCTGCCGGAGCCTCCCGCCTGTCCGGCGCCGCTGCCGGAGCCTCCCGCCTGTCCGGCGCCACTGCCGGAGCCTCCCGCCTGTCCGGCGCCGCTGCCGGAGCCTCCCGCCTGTCCGGGCGCCGCTGCCGGAGCCTCCCGCCTGTCCGGCGCCGCGGCTGGAGCGTCCCGCCTGTCCGGCGCCGCTGCCTCCTGTAGCAGCTCCACGCACCAGGCTGTCTCTGTCTCCTCTCTGCAGGTGCTCCCGCCTGTCCGGCGCCGCTGCCGGAGCGTCCCGCCTGTCCGGCGCCGCTGCCGGAGCGTCCCGCCTGTCCGGCGCCGCTGCCGGAGCGTCCCGCCTGTCCTGCGCCGCTGCCGGAGCGTCCCGCCTGTCCTGCGCCGCTGCCGGAGCGTCCCGCCTGCCCGTGCCGCTGCCGGAGCCCCTCAGCCCAGAGGCGCCAGAGCCCCTCAGCCCAGAGGCGCCAGAGCCCCTCAGCCCAGAGGCGCCAGAGCCCCTGCCCCTCTGTCCAGAGCTTCTGCCCCTCTGTCCCGAGCTGCCCCTCTGTCCAGTGGGGTCATTGAGAGGGGTTGCCATGGTTCCTGTGGGCACAGAACCAGATGGTATGAACATCTTGGGCCTGGTTCTCTTTGCCATGGTGTTCGGTGTGGCACTGAGGAAGCTGGGAGAAGAGGGGGAGGAGCTCATACGCTTCTTCAACGCTTTCAATGAAGCCACCATGGTGCTGGTGTCCTGGATCATGTGGAGCGTCCCGTTCGGCATCATGTTCCTGGTGGGAAGTAAGATAGTGGAGATGGAGGATGTGGTTCTGTTAATAAGGCGGACAAAGACAATCGTGAAGTGGGGTCCGCGTCCCGCGCCAGAACCGCCACCGCGGACAGACGCCACCCAGACCCTCCCCTATAGGTCAAGGTTTTGCGGCCGGAGTCCGCACCTTTGGGGGTACTGTCACGTTCTGACCTTTATTTTCTGTGTTTTGTGTTTAGTTAGTATGGTCAGGGCGTGAGTTGGGTGGGCAGTCTATGTTTGTTTGTCTAGGTTTTGGGAATTTCTATGTTTCGGCCTAGTATGGTTCTCAATCAGAGGCAGGTGTCATTAGTTGTCTCTGATTGAGAATCATACTTAGGTGGCCTGGGTTTCACTGTGTGTTTGTGGGTGATTGTTTCCTGTCTCTGTGTGTGCACCAGATAGGACTGTAATTTGAGTTTTCACATTTTTGTTTTGTTAGTTTGTTCATGTGTACCTGATAGCATTAAAAAGTACCATGGAAAATTACCACGCCGCGTATTGGTCCTCTGATCCGTTTCGCCTCTCCTCTTCGGAAGAAGAGGAGGAAACTCATTACAGGTAGATCTACTGTCCCTATTATACTATGACAGACCAGCTAGATCTACTGTGTCTATTATATTATGACAGACCAGCTAGATCTACTGTGTCTATTATATTATGACAGACCAGCTAGATCTACTGTCTCTATTATATTATGACAGACCAGCTAGATATACTGTCTATTTTATTATGACAGACCAGCTAGATCTACTGTCTCTATTGTATTATGACAGACCAGCTATATCTACTGTGTCTATTATATTATGACAGACCAGCTAGATCTACTGTCTCTTCTGTATTATGACAGACCAGGTCGATATACTGTCTCTATTATAATATGACAGACCAGGTAGATATACCGACTCCATTATAAAATGACAGACCAGCTAGATCTATTCTCGCTATTGTATTATGACAGACCAGCTTGATCAATTGTCTCTATTATAATATGACAGACCAGCTAGATCTACTGTCTCTATTATATTATGACAGACCAGCTAGATCTACTGTCTCTATTATATTATGACAGACCAGCTAGATCTACTGTCTATTTTATTATGACAGACCAGCTAGATCTTCTATCTCTATTATATTATGACAGACCAGCTAGATCTAGTGTCTCTATTATATTATGACAGACCAACTAAATCTACTGTCTCTATTATATTATGACAGACCAGCCAGATCTACTATGTCTATTATATTATGACAGACCAGCTAGATCTAGTGTCTCTATTATATTATGACAGACCAACTAAATCTACTGTCTCTATTATATTTTGACAGACCAGGTATATCTACTGTCTCTATTATATTATGACAGACCAGCTAGATCTACTGTCTCTATTATATTATGACAGACCAGCTAGATCTACTGTCTCTATTATATTATAACAGACCAGCTAGATCTACTGTGTCTATTATATTATGACAGACCAGCTAGATCTACTGTGTCTTCTGTATTATGACAGACCAGGTCGATATACTGTCTCTATTATATTATGACAGACCAGGTCGATATACTGTCTCTATTATATTATGACAGACCAGGTCGATATACTGTCTCTATTATATTATGACAGACCAGCTAGATCTACTGTGTATATTATATTATGACAGACCAGCTAGATCTACTGTCTATTATATTATGACAGACCAGCTAGATATACTGTCTATTTTATTATGACAGACCAGCTAGATCTACTGTCTCTATTGTATTATGTCAGACCAGCTAGATCTACTGTCTCTATTATATTATGAGAGACCAGGTAGATATACCGACTCCATTATAAAATGACAGACCAGCTAGATCTATTCTCTCTATTGTATTATGACAGACCAGCTAGATCAATTGTCTCTATTATAATATGACAGACCAGCTAGATCTATTGTCTCTATTATAATATGACATACCGGCTAGATCTACTGTCTCTATTATATTATGACAGACCAGCTAGATCTACTGTCTCTATTGTATTATGACAGACCAGCTAGATCTACTGTCTGTATTATATTATGACAGACCAGCTAGATCTACTGTCTCTATTATATTTTGACAGACCAGGTAGATCTACTGTCCCTATTATACTATGACAGACCAGCTAGATCTACTGTCTCTATTATATTATGACAGACCAGCTAGATCTACTGTCTCTATTATAAAATGACAGACCAGGTAGATATACTGTCTCTATTATATTATGACAGACCAGCTAAATGTACTGTCTCTATGTCTATTATGGTATGACAGAGCAGCTAAATCTACTGTCTCTATGTCTCTATTATGGTATGACAGACCAGCTAAATCTACTGTCTCTATTGTATTATGACAGACCAGCTAGATCTACTGTCTCTATTATATTATGACAGACCAGCTAGATCTACTGTCTCTATTATATTATAACAGACCAGCTAGATCTACTGTGTCTATTATATTATGACAGACCAGCTAGATCTACTGTCTCTTCTGTATTATGACAGACCAGGTCGATATACTGTCTCTATTATATTATGACAGACCAGGTCGATATACTGTCTCTATTATATTATGACAGACCAGCTAGATCTACTGTCTCTATTATATTATGACAGACCAGCTAGATCTACTGTCTCTATTATATTATGACAGACCAGCTAAATCTACTGTCTCTATGTCTCTATTATGGTATGACAGAGCAGCTAAATCTACTGTCTCTATTGTATTATGACAGACCAGCTAGATCTACTGTCTCTATTGTATTATGACAGACCAGCTAGATCTACTGTCTCTATTATATTATAACAGACCAGCTAGATCTACTGTGTCTATTATATTATGACAGACCAGCTAGATCTACTGTCTCTTCTGTATTATGACAGACCAGGTCGATATACTGTCTCTATTATATTATGACAGACCAGGTCGATATACTGTCTCTATTATATTATGACAGACCAGGTAGATATACTGTCTCTATTATATTATGACAGACCTGCTAGATCTACTGTGTCTATTATATTATGACAGACCATCTAGATCTACTGTCAATTATATTATGACAGACCAGCTTGATATACTGTCTATTTTATTATGACAGACCAGCTAGATCTACTGTCTCTACTGTATTATGACAGACCAGCTAGATCTACTGTCTCTATTATATTATGAGAGACCAGGTAGATATACCGACTCCATTATAAAATGACAGACCAGCTAGATCTATTCTCGCTATTGTATTATGACAGACCAGCTAGATCAATTGTCTCTATTATAATATGACAGACCATCTAGATGTATTGTCTCTATTATAATATGACAGACCATCTAGATCTATTGTCTCTATTATATTATGACAGACCAGCTAGATCTATTGTCTCAATTATAATATGACATTATGACAGACAAGTTAGATCTACTGTCTCTATTGTATTATGACAGACCAGCTAGATCTACTGTCTCTATTATAAATGACAGACCAGCTAGATCTAGTGTCTCTATTATATTATGACCGACCAACTAAATCTACTGTCTCTATTATATTTTGACAGACCAGGTAGATCTACTGTCTCTATTATATTATGACAGACCAGCTAGATCTACTGTCTCTATTATATTTTGACAGACCAGGTAGATCTACTGTCCCTATTATACTATGACAGACCAGCTCGATCTACTGTCTCTATTATATTATGACAGAACAGCTAGATCTACTGTCTCTATTATATTATGACAGACCAGCTAGATCTACTGTCTCTATTATAAAATGACAGACCAGGTAGATATACTGTCTCTATTATATTATGACAGACCAGCTAAATCTACTGTCTCTATGTCTCTATTATATTATGACAGACCAGCTAAATCTACTGTCTCTATGTCTCTATTATGGTATGACAGAGCAGCTAAATCTACTGTCTCTATTGTATTATGACAGACCAGCTAGATCTACTGTCTCTATTTTATTATGACAGACCAGCTAGATCTACTGTCTCTATTATATTATAACAGACCAGCTAGATCTACTGTGTCTATTATATTATGACAGACCAGCTAGAACTACTGTCTCTTCTGTATTATGACAGACCAGGTCGATATACTGTCTCTATTATATTATGACAGACCAGGTCGATATACTGTCTCTATTATATTATGACAGACCAGCTAGATCTAGTGTCTCTATTATATTATGACAGACCAACTAAATCTACTGTCTCTATTATATTTTGACAGACCAGGTAGATCTACTGTCTCTATTATATTATGACAGACCAGCTAGATCTACTGTCTCTATTATATTTTGACAGACCAGGTAGATCTACTGTCCCTATTATACTATGACAGACCAGCTAGATCTACTGTCTCTATTATATTATGACAGACCAGCTAGATCTACTGTCTCTATTATATTATGACAGACCAGCTAGATCTACTGTCTCTATTATATTATGACAGGCCAGCTAAATCTACTGTCTCTATGTCTCTATTATGGTATGACAGAGCAGCTAAATCTACTGTCTCTATTGTATTATGACAGACCAGCTAGATCTACTGTCTCTATTGTATTATGACAGACCAGCTAGATCTACTGTCTCTATTATATTATAACAGACCAGCTAGATCTACTGTGTCTATTATATTATGACAGACCAGGTCGATATACTGTCTCTATTATATTATGACAGACCAGGTCGATATACTGTCTCTATTATATTATGACAGACCAGGTAGATCTACTGTCTCTATTATATTATGACAGACCAGGTCGATATACTGTCTCTATTATATTATGACAGACCAGGTCGATATACTGTCTCTATTATATTATGACAGACCAGGTAGATATACTGTCTCTATTATATTATGACAGACCAGCTAGATCTACTGTGTCTATTATATTATGACAGACGAGCTAGATCTACTGTCTATTATATTATGACAGACCAGCTAGATCTACTGTCTATTTTATTATGACAGACCAGTTAGATCTACTGTCTCTATTGTATTATGACAGACCAGCTAGATCTACTGTCTCTATTATATTATGAGAGACCAGGTAGATATACCGACTCCATTATAAAATGACAGACCAGCTAGATCTATTCTCGCTATTGTATTATGACAGACCAGCTAGATCAATTGTCTCTATAATAATATGACAGACCAGCTAGATCTACTGTCTCTATTATATTATGACAGACCAGCTAGATCTATTGTCTCTATTATAATATGACATTATGACAGACCAGCTAGATCTACTGTCTCTATTATATTTTTACAGACCAGGTAGATCTACTGTCCCTATTATACTATGACAGACCAGCAAGATCTACTGTCTCTATTATATTATGACAGACCAGCTAGATCTACTGTCTCTATTATATTATGACAGACCAGCTAGATCTACTGTCTCTATTATAAAAATGACAGACCAGGTAGATATACTGTCTCTATTATATTATGAGAGACCAGCTAAATCTACTGTCTCTATGTCTCTATTATATTATGACAGACCAGCTAAATCTACTGTCTCTATTGTATTATGACAGACCAGCTAGATCTACTGTGTCTATTATATTATGACAGACCAGCTAGATCTACAGTCTCTATTATATTATAACAGACCAGCTAGATCTACTGTGTCTATTATATTATGACAGACCAGCTAGATCTACTGTCTCTTCTGTATTATGACAGACCAGGTCGATATACTGTCTCTATTATATTATGACAGACCAGGTCGATATACTGTCTCTATTATATTATGACAGACCAGCTAGATCTACTGTGTCTATTATATTATGACAGACCAGCTAGATCTACTGTCTATTATATTATGACAGACCAGCTAGATATACTGTCTATTTTATTATGACAGACCAGCTAGATCTATTGTCTCTATTATAATATGACAGACCGGCTAGATCTACTGTCTCTATTATATTATGACAGACCAGCTAGATCTATTGTCTCAATTATAATATGACATTATGACAGACCAGCTAGATCTACTGTCTCTATTGTATTATGACAGACCAGCCAGATCTACTATCTCTATTATATTTTGACAGACAAGCTAGATCTAGTGTCTCTATTATATTATGAGAGGCCAACTAAATCTACTGTCTCTATTATATTTTGACAGACCAGGTAGATCTACTGTCTCTATTGTATTATGACAGACCAGCTAGATCTACTATCTCTATTATATTATGACAGACCAGCTAGATCTACTGTCTCTATTATAAAATGACAGACCAGGTAGATATACTGTCTCTATTATATTATGACAGACCAGCTAGATCTACTGTCTCTATGTCTCTATTATGGTATGACAGAGCAGATAAATCTACTGTCTCTATGTCTCTATTATGGTATGAGAGAGCAGCTAAATCTACTGTCTCTATTGTATTATGACAGACCAGCTAGATCTACTGTCTCTATTGTATTATGACAGACCAGCTAGATCTACTGTCTCTATTATATTATAACAGACCAGCTAGATCTACTGTGTCTATTATATTATGACAGACCAGCTAGATCTACTGTCTCTTCTGTATTATGACAGACCAGGTCGATATACTGTCTCTATTATATTATAACAGACCAGGTCGATATACTGTCTCTATTATATTATGACAGACCAGCTAGATCTAGTGGCTCTATTATATTATGACAGACCAGCTAGATCTACTGTCTCTATTATATTATGACAGACTAGCTAGATCTACTGTCTCTATTATAAAATGACAGACCAGGTAGATATACTGTCTCTATTATATTATGACAGACCAGCTAAATCTACTGTCTCTATGTCTCTATTATGGTATGACAGAGCAGCTAAATCTACTGTCTCTATGTCTCTATTATGGTATGAGAGAGCAGCTAAATCTACTGTCTCTATTGTATTATGACAGACCAGCTAGATCTACTGTCTCTATTGTATTATGACAGACCAGCTAGATCTACTGTCTCTATTATATTATAACAGACCAGCTAGATCTACTGTGTCTATTATATTATGACAGACCAGCTAGATCTACTGTCTCTTCTGTATTATGACAGACCAGGTCGATATACTGTCTCTATTATATTATAACAGACCAGGTCGATATACTGTCTCTATTATATTATGACAGACCAGCTAGATCTAGTGGCTCTATTATATTATGACAGACAAACTAAATCTACTGTCTCTATTATATTTTGACAGACCAGGTAGATCTACTGTCTCTATTATATTATGACAGACCAGCTAGATCTACTGTCTCTATTATATTATGACAGACCAGGTATATCTACTGTCTCTATTATAAAATGACAGACCAGGTAGATATACTGTCTCTATTATATTATGACAGACCAGCTAGATCTACTGTCTCTATTATATTATGACAGACCAGCTAGATCTACTGTCTCTATTATATTTTGACAGACCAGGTAGATCTACTGTCCCTATTATACTATGACAGACCAGCTAGATCTACTTGTCTCTATTATATTATGACAGACCAGCTAGATCTACTGTCTCTATTATATTATGACAGACCAGCTAGATCTACTGTCTCTATTATAAAATGACAGACCAGGTAGATATACTGTCTATATTATATTATGACAGACCAGCTAAATCTACTGTCTCTATGTCTCTAGTATGGTATGACAGAGCAGCTAAATCTACTGTCTCTATTGTATTATGACAGACCAGCTAGATCTACTGTCTCTATTGTATTATGACAGACCAGCTAGATCTACTGTCTCTATTATATTATAACAGACCAGCTAGATCTACTGTGTCTATTATATTATGACAGACCAGCTAGATCTACTGTCTCTTCTGTATTATGACTGACCAGGTCGATATACTGTCTCTATTATATTATAACAGACCAGGGCGATATACTGTCTCTATTATATTATGACAGACCAGCTAGATCTAGTGTCTCTATTATATTATGACAGACCAACTAAATCTACTGTCTCTATTATATTTTGACAGACCAGGTTGATCTACTGTCTCTATTATATTATGACAGACCAGCTAGATCTACTGTCTCTATTATATTATGACAGACCAGCTAGATCTACTGTCTCTATTATAAAATGACAGACCAGGTAGATATACTGTCTCTATTATATTATGACAGACCAGCTAGATCTACTGTCTCTATTATATTATGACAGACCAGCTAGATCTACTGTCTCTATTATATTTTGACAGACCAGGTAGATCTACTGTCCCTATTATACTATGACAGACCAGCTAGATCTACTGTCTCTATTATATTATGACAGACCAGCTAGATCTACTGTCTCTATTATATTATGACAGACCAGCTAGATCTACTGTCTCTATTATAAAATGACAGACCAGGTAGATATACTGTCTCTATTATATTATGACAGACCAGCTAAATCTACTGTCTCTATGTCTCTAGTATGGTATGACAGAGCAGCTAAATCTACTGTCTCTATTGTATTATGACAGACCAGCTAGATCTACTGTCTCTATTGTATTATGACAGACCAGCTAGATCGACTGTCTCTATTATATTATAACAGACCAGCTAGATCTACTGTGTCTATTATATTATGACAGACCAGCTAGATCTACTGTCTCTTCTGTATTATGACAGACCAGGTCGATATACTGTCTCTATTATATTATGACAGACCAGGTCGATATACTGTCTCTATTATATTATGACAGACCAGGTAGATATACTGTCTCTATTATATTATGACAGACCAGCTAGATCTACTGTGTCTATTATATTATGACAGACCAGCTAGATCTACTGTCTCTATTATATTATGACATACCAGCTAGATCTACTGTCTCTATTCTATTATGACAGACCAGGTTAAACTACAATCTCTATTATCTTATGACAGAACAGCTAGATCTACTGTCTCTATTCTATTATGACAGACCAGCTAGATCTACTGTCTCTATTATATTATGACAGACCAGCTAGATCTACTGTCCCTATTATATTATGACAGACCAGCTAGATCTACTGTCTCTATTATATTTTGACAGACCAGCTAGATCTACTGTCTCTATTATATTATGACAGACCAGCTTGATCTACTGTCTCTATTATATTTTGACATACCAGGTAGATCTACTGTCTCTGTTATATTATGACAGACCAGCTAGATCTACTGTCTCTGTTATATTATGACAGACCTGGTAGATACACTGTCACTATTATATTAAAACAGACCAGCTAGATCTACTGTCTATATTATAATATGACAGACCAGCTAGATCTACTGTCTCTATTATATGATGACAGACCAGCTAGATCTACTGTCTCTATTATATTTTGACATACCAGGTAGATCTACTGTCTCTGTTATATTATGACAGACCAGCTAGATCTACTGTCTCTGTTATATTATGACAGACCTGGTAGATACACTGTCTCTATTATATTATGACAGACCAGCTAGATCTACTGTCCCTATTATATTATGACAGACCAGCTAGAACTACTGTCTCTATTATATTTTGACAGACCAGCTAGATCTACTGTCTCTATTATATTATGACAGACCAGCTTGATCTACTGTCTCTATTATGTTATGACAGACCAGCTAGATCTACTGTCTCTATGTCTCTATTGTACTATGACAGACCAGCTAGATCTACTGTCTCTATTATATTATGACAGACCAGCTTGATCTACTGTCTCTACTATGTTATGACAGACCAGCTAGATCTAATGTCTCTATGTCTCTATTGTACTATGACAGACCGGCTAGATCTACTGTCTCTATTTTACTATGACAGACCAGGTAGATCTACTGTCTCTATTATATTATGACAGACCAGCTAGATCTACTGTCTCTATTCTATTATGACAGACCAGCTAGATCTACTGTCTCTATTGTATTATGACAGACCAGCTAGATCTACTATCTCTATTATATCATGACAGACCAGGTAGATCTACTGTCTCTGTTATATTATGACAGACCAGCTAGATCTTCTGTCTCTGTTATATTATGACAGACCTGGTAGATACACTGTCTCTATTATATTATGACAGACCAGCTAGATCTACTGTCCCTATTATATTATGACAGACCAGCTAGATCTACTGTCTCTATTATATTATGACAGACCAGCTAGATCTACTGTCTCTATTATAAAATGACAGACCAGGTAGATATACTGTCTCTATTATATTATGACAGACCAGCTAAATCTACTGTCTCTATGTCTCTAGTATGGTATGACAGAGCAGCTAAATCTACTGTCTCTATTGTATTATGACAGACCAGCTAGATCTACTGTCTCTATTGTATTATGACAGACCAGCTAGATCTACTGTCTCTATTATATTATAACAGACCAGCTAGATCTACTGTGTCTATTATATTATGACAGACCAGCTAGATCTACTGTCTCTTCTGTATTATGACAGACCAGGTCGATATACTGTCTCTATTATATTATAACAGACCAGCTAGATCTACTATCTCTATTATATTATGACAGACCAGCTAGATCTAGTGTCTCTATTATATTATGAGAGGCCAACTAAATCTACTGTCTCTATTATATTTTGACAGACCAGGTAGATCTACTGTCTCTATTATATTATGACAGGCCAGCGAGATCTACTGTCTCTATTATATTATGACAGACCAGCTAGATCTACTGTCTCTATTATAAAATGACAGACCAGGTAGATATACTGTCTCTATTATATTATGACAGACCAGCTAGATCTACTGTCTCTATTATATTTTGACAGACCAGCTAGATCTACTGTCTCTATTATATTTTGACAGACCAGGTAGATCTACTGTCCCTATTATACTATGACAGACCAGCTAGATCTACTGTCTCTATTATATTATGACAGACCAGCTAGATCTACTGTCTCTATTATATTATGACAGACCAGCTAGATCTACTGTCTCTATTATAATATGACAGACCAGGTAGATATACTGTCTCTATTATATTATGACAGACCAGCTAAATCTACTGTCTCTATGTCTCTATTATAGTATGACAGAGCAGCTAAATCTACTGTCTCTATTGTATTATGACAGACCAGCTAGATCTACTGTCTCTATTGTATTATGACAGACCAGCTAGATCTACTGTTTCTATTATATTATAACAGACCAGCTAGATCTACTGTGTCTATTATATTATGACAGACCAGCTAGATCTACTGTCTCTTCTGTATTATGACAGACCAGGTCGATATACTGTCTCTATTATATTATAACAGACCAGGTCGATATACTGTCTCTATTATATTATGACAGACCAGCTAGATCTAGTGGCTCTATTATATTATGACAGACCAGCTAGATCTACTGTCTCTATTATATTATGACAGACTAGCTAGATCTACTGTCTCTATTATAAAATGACAGACCAGGTAGATATACTGTCTCTATTATATTATGACAGACCAGCTAAATCTACTGTCTCTATGTCTCTATTATGGTATGACAGAGCAGCTAAATCTACTGTCTCTATGTCTCTATTATGGTATGAGAGAGCAGCTAAATCTACTGTCTCTATTGTATTATGACAGACCAGCTAGATCTACTGTCTCTATTGTATTATGACAGACCAGCTAGATCTACTGTCTCTATTATATTATAACAGACCAGCTAGATCTACTGTGTCTATTATATTATGACAGACCAGCTAGATCTACTGTCTCTTCTGTATTATGACAGACCAGGTCGATATACTGTCTCTATTATATTATAACAGACCAGGTCGATATACTGTCTCTATTATATTATGACAGACCAGCTAGATCTAGTGTCTCTATTATATTATGACAGACCAACTAAATCTACTGTCTCTATTATATTTTGACAGACCAGGTAGATCTACTGTCTCTATTATATTATGACAGACCAGCTAGATCTACTGTCTCTATTATATTATGACAGACCAGCTAGATCTACTGTCTCTATTATAAAATGACAGACCAGGTAGATATACTGTCTCTATTATATTATGACAGACCAGCTAGATCTACTGTCTCTATTATATTATGACAGACCAGCTAGATCTACTGTCTCTATTATATTTTGACAGACCAGGTAGATCTACTGTCCCTATTATACTATGACAGACCAGCTAGATCTACTGTCTCTATTATATTATGACAGACCAGCTAGATCTACTGTCTCTATTATATTATTACAGACCAGCTAGATCTACTGTCTCTATTATAAAATGACAGACCAGGTAGATATACTGTCTCTATTATATTATGACAGACCAGCTAAATCTACTGTCTCTATGTCTCTATTATGGTATGACAGAGCAGCTAAATCTACTGTCTCTATTGTATTATGACAGACCAGCTAGATCTACTGTCTCTATTGTATTATGACAGACCAGCTAGATCTACTGTCTCTATTATATTATAACAGACCAGCTAGATCTACTGTGTCTATTATATTATGACAGACCAGCTAGATCTACTGTCTCTTCTGTATTATGACAGACCAGGTCGATATACTGTCTCTATTATATTATGACAGACCAGGTCGATATACTGTCTCTATTATATTATGACAGACCAGGTAGATATACTGTCTCTATTATATTATGACAGACCAGCTAGATCTACTGTGTCTATTATATTATGACAGACCAGCTAGATCTACTGTCTCTATTATATTATGACAGACCAGCTAGATCTACTGTCTCTATTCTATTATGACAGACCAGGTTAAACTACAATCTCTATTATATTATGACAGACCAGCTAGATCTACTGTCTCTATTATATTATGACAGACCAGCTAGATCTACTGTCTCTATTATATTATGACAGACCAGCTAGATCTACTGTCCCTATTATATTATGACATACCAGCTAGATCTACTGTCTCTATTATAATATGACAGACCAGCTAGATCTACTGTCTCTATTATATTATGACAGGCCAGCTAGATCTACTGTCTCTATTATATTTTGACATACCGGGTAGATCTACTGTCTCTGTTATATTATGACAGACCAGCTAGATCTACTGTCTCTGTTATATTATGACAGACCTGGTAGATACACTGTCACTATTATATTAAAACAGACCAGCTAGATCTACTGTCTATATTATAATATGACAGACCAGCTAGATCTACTGTCTCTATTATATGATGACAGACCAGCTAGATCTACTGTCTCTATTATATTTTGACATACCAGGTAGATCTACTGTCTCTGTTATATTATGACAGACCAGCTAGATCTACTGTCTCTGTTATATTATGACAGACCTGGTAGATACACTGTCTCTATTATATTATGACAGACCAGCTAGATCTACTGTCCCTATTATATTATGACAGACCAGCTAGAACTACTGTCTCTATTATATTTTGACAGACCAGCTAGATCTACTGTCTCTATTATATTATGACAGACCAGCTTGATCTACTGTCTCTATTATGTTATGACAGACCAGCTAGATCTACTGTCTCTATGTCTCTATTGTACTATGACAGACCAGCTAGATCTACTGTCTCTATTATATTATGACAGACCAGCTTGATCTACTGTCTCTATTATGTTATGACAGACCAGCTAGATCTAATGTCTCTATGTCTCTATTGTACTATGACAGACCGGCTAGATCTACTGTCTCTATTTTACTATGACAGACCAGGTAGATCTACTGTCTCTATTATATTATGACAGACCAGCTAGATCTACTGTCTCTATTCTATTATGACAGACCAGCTAGATCTACTGTCTCTATTGTATTATGACAGACCAGCTAGATCTACTATCTCTATTATATCATGACAGACCAGGTAGATCTACTGTCTCTGTTATATTATGACAGACCAGCTAGATCTTCTGTCTCTGTTATATTATGACAGACCTGGTAGATACACTGTCTCTATTATATAATGACAGACCAGCTAGATCTACTGTCCCTATTATATTATGACAGACCAGCTAGATCTACTGTCTCTATTATATTTTGACAGACCAGCTAGATCTACTGTCTCTATTATATTATGACAGACCAGCTTGATCTACTGTCTCTATTATGTTATGACAGACCAGCTAGATCTACTGTCTCTATGTCTCTATTGTACTATGACAGACCAGCTAGATCTACTGTCTCTATTATATTATGACAGACCAGCTAGATCTACTGTCTCTATTGTATTATGACAGACCAGCTAGATCTACTGTCTCTATTCTATTATGACAGACCAGCTAGATCTACTGTCTCTATTATACTATGACAGACCAGGTAGATCTACTGTCTCTATTATATTATGACAGACCAGGTAGATCTACTGTCTCTATTATATTATGACAGACAAGCTAGATCTACTGTCTCTATTCTATTATGACAGACCAGCTAGATCTACTGTCTCTATTGTATTATGACAGACCAGCTAGATCTACTATCTCTATTATATCATGACAGACCTAGCTAGATCTACTGTCTCTATTATATTATGACAGACCAGCTAGATCTACTGTCTCTATTCTATTATGACAGACCAGCTAGATCTACTGTCTCTATTGTATTATGACAGACCAGCTAAATCTACTGTCTCTATTCTATTATGACAGACCAGCTAGATCTACTGTCTCTATGTCTCTATTCTATTATGACAGACCAGCTAGATCTACTGTCTCTATTGTATTATGACAGACCAGCTAGATCTACTATCTCTATTATATCATGACAGACCAGCTAGATCAACTTACTCTATTATATTATGACAGACCAGCTAGATATACTGTCTCATATTATGACAGAGCAGCTAGATCTACTGTCTCTATTATATTATGACAGACCAGCTTGATCTACTGTCTCTATTATGTTATGACAGACCAGCTAGATCTAATGTCTCTATGTCTCTATTGTACTATGACAGACCAGCTAGATCTATTGTCTCTATTATACTATGACAGACCAGGTAGATCTAATGTCTCTATTGTATTATGACAGACTAGCTAGATCTGCTGTCTCTATTATATTATGACAGACCAGGTGAGTATACTGTCTCTATTATATTATGACAGACCAGCTAGATCTACTGTGTCTATTATTTGATGACAGACCAGCTAGATCTACTGTCTCTTTTCTAATTTGACAGACCAGGTAGATCTACTATCTCTATTATATTATGACATACCAGCTAGATCTACTGTCTCTGTTATATTATGACAGACCTGGTAGATACACTGTCTCTATTATATTATGACAGACCAGCTAGATCTACTGTCCCTATTATATTATGACAGACCAGCTAGATCTACTGTCTCTATTATATTTTGACAGACCAGCTAGATCTACTGTCTCTATTATATTATGACAGACCAGCTTGATCGACTGTCTCTATTATGTTATGACAGACCAGCTAGATCTACTGTCTCTATGTCTCCATTGTACTATGACAGACCAGCTAGATCTACTGTCTCTATTATATTATGACAGACCAGCTAGATCTACTGTCTCTATTGTATTATGACAGACCAGCTAGATCTACTGTCTCTATTCTATTATGACAGACCAGCTAGATCTACTGTCTCTATGTCTCTATTGTACTATGACAGACCAGCTAGATCTACTGTCTCTATTATACTATGACAGACCAGGTAGATCTACTGTCTCTATTATATTATGACAGACCAGCTAGATCTACTGTCTCTATTCTATTATGACAGACCAGGTTAAACTACCATCTCTATTATCTTATAACAGACCAGCTAGATCTACTGTCTCTATTCTATTATGACAGACCAGCTAGATCTACTGTCTCTATTGTATTATGACAGACCAGCTAGATCTACTGTCTCTGTTATATTATGACAGACCTGGTAGATACACTGTCTCTATTGTACTATGACAGACCGGATAGATCTACTGTCTCTATTATACTATGACAGACCAGGTAGATCTACTGTCTCTATTATATTATGACAGACCAGCTAGATCTACTGTCTCTATTATATTATGACAGGCCAGCTAGATCTACTGTCTCTATTATATTTTGACATACCAGGTAGATCTACTGTCTCTGTTATACTATGACAGACCAGCTAGATCTACTGTCTCTGTTATATTATGACAGACCTGGTAGATACACTGTCACTATTATATTAAAACAGACCAGCTAGATCTACTGTCTATATTATAATATGACAGACCAGCTAGATCTACTGTCTCTATTATATTATGACAGACCAGCTAGATCTACTGTCTCTATTATATTTTGACATACCAGGTAGATCTACTGTCTCTGTTATATTATGACAGACCAGCTAGATCTACTGTGTCTATTATTTGATGACAGACCAGCTAGATCTACTGTCTCTATTATATTTTGACAGACCAGGTAGATCTAATGTCTCTATTGTATTATGACAGACTAGCTAGATCTGCTGTCTCTATTATATTATGACAGACCAGGTGAGTATACTGTCTCTATTATATTATGACAGACCAGCTAGATCTACTGTGTCTATTATTTGATGACAGACCAGCTAGATCTACTGTCTCTTTTCTAATTTGACAGACCAGGTAGATCTACTATCTCTATTATATTATGACATACCAGCTAGATCTACTGTCCTGTTATATTATGACAGACCAGCTAGATCTACTGTCTCTGTTATATTATGACAGACCTGGTAGATACACTGTCTCTATTATATTATGACAGACCAGCTAGATCTACTGTCCCTATTATATTATGACAGACCAGCTAGATCTACTGTCTCTATTATATTTTGACAGACCAGCTAGATCTACTGTCTCTATTATATTATGACAGACCAGCTTGATCTACTGTCTCTATTATGTTATGACAGACCAGCTAGATCTACTGTCTCTATGTCTCTATTGTACTATGACAGACCAGGTAGATCTACTGTCTCTATTATATTATGACAGACCAGCTAGATCTACTGTCTCTATTGTATTATGACAGACCAGCTAGATCTACTATCTCTATTATATCATGACAGACCAGCTAGATCAACTTACTCTATTATATTATGACAGACCAGCTAGATATACTGTCTCATATTATGACAGAGCAACTAGATCTACTGTCTATATTGTAAAAATGACAGACCAGTTAGATCTACTGTCTCTATTATACTATGACAGACCAGGTAGATATAATGTCTCTATTGTATTATGACAGACTAGCTAGATCTGCTGTCTCTATTATATTATGACAGACCAGGTGAGTATACTGTCTCTATTATATTATGACAGACCAGCTAGATCTACTGTGTCTATTATTTGATGACAGACCAGCTAGATCTACTGTCTCTTTTCTAATTTGACAGACCATGTAGATCTACTATCTCTATTATATTATGACAGACCAGCTAGATCTACTGTCTCTGTTATATTATGACAGACCTGGTAGATACACTGTCTCTATTATATTATGACAGACCAGCTAGATCTACTGTCCCTATTATATTATGACATACCAGCTAGATCTACTGTCTCTATTATAATATGACAGACCAGCTAGATCTACTGTCTCTATTATATTATGACAGACCAGCTTGATCTACTGTCTCTATTATGTTATGACAGACCAGCTAGATCTACTGTCTCTTTGTCTCTATTGTACTATGACAGACCAGCTAGATCTACTGTCTCTATTATATTATGACAGAACAGCTTGATCCACTGTCTCTATTATGTTATGACAGACCAGCTAGATCTACTGTCTCTATGTCTCTATTGTACTATGACAGACCAGCTAGATCTACTGTCTCTATTATACTATGACAGACCAGGTAGATCTACTGTCTCTATTATATTATGACAGACGAGCTAGATCTACTGTCTCTATTCTATTATGACAGACCAGGTTAAACTACAATCTCTATTCTATTATGACAGACCAACTAGATCTACTGTCTCTATTGTATTATGACAGACCAGCTAGATCTACTGTCTCTGTTATATTATGACGGACCTGGTAGATACACTGTCTCTATTATATTATGACAGACCAGCTAGATCTACTATCTCTATTATATCATGACAGACCAGCTAGATCAACTTACTCTATTATATTATGACAGACCAGCTAGATATACTGTCTCATATTATGACAGAGCAGCTAGATCTACTGTCTCTATTATATTATGACAGACCAGCTTGATCTACTGTCTCTATTATGTTATGACAGACCAGCTAGATCTACTGTCTCTATGTCTCTATTGTACTATGACAGACCAGCTAGATCTACTGTCTCTATTATACTATGACATACCAGGTAGATCTAATGTCTCTATTGTATTATGACAGACTAGCTAGATCTGCTGTCTCTATTATATTATGACAGACCAGGTGAGTATACTGTCTCTATTATATTATGACAGACCAGCTAGATCTACTGTGTCTATTATTTGATGACAGACCAGCTAGATCTACTGTCTCTTTTCTAATTTGACAGACCAGGTAGATCTACTATCTCTATTATATTATGACATACCAGCTAGATCTACTGTCTCTGTTATATTATGACAGACCTGGTAGATACACTGTCTCTATTATATTATGACAGACCAGCTAGATCTACTGTCCCTATTATATTATGACAGACCAGCTAGATCTACTGTCTCTATTATATTTTGACAGACCAGCTAGATCTACTGTCTCTATTATATTATGACAGACCAGCTTGATCTACTGTCTCTATTATGTTATGACAGACCAGGTAGATCTACTGTCTCTATTATATTATGACAGACCAGCTAGATCTACTGTCTCTATTCTATTATGACAGACCAGCTAGATCTACTGTCTCTATGTCTCTATTGTACTATGACAGACCAGCTAGATCTACTGTCTCTATTATACTATGACAGACCAGGTAGATCTACTGTCTCTATTATATTATGACAGACCAGCTAGATCTACTGTCTCTATTGTATTATGACAGACCAGCTAGATCTACTGTCTCTATTCTATTATGACAGACCAGCTAGATCTACTGTCTCTATGTCTCTATTGTACTATGATAGACCAGCTAGATCTACTGTCTCTATTATATTATGACAGACCAGCTAGATCTACTGTCTCTATTGTATTATGACAGACCAGCTAGATCTACTGTCTCTATTCTATTATGACAGACCAGCTAGATCTACTGTCTCTATGTCTCTATTGTACTATGACAGACCAGCTAGATCTACTGTCTCTATTATACTATGACAGACCAGGTAGATCTACTGTCTCTATTATATTATGACAGACCAGCTAGATCTACTGTCTCTATTCTATTATGACAGACCAGGTTAAACTACCATCTCTATTATCTTATGACAGACCAGCTAGATCTACTGTCTCTATTCTATTATGACAGACCAGCTAGATCTACTGTCTCTATTGTATTATGACAGACCAGCTAGATCTACTGTCTCTGTTATATTATGACAGACCTGGTAGATACACTGTCTCTATTATATTATGACAGATCAGCTAGATCTACTGTCCCTATTTATATTATGACATACCAGCTAGATCTACTGTCTCTATTATATTATGACAGACCAGCTAGATCTACTGTCTCTATTATATTATGACAGGCCAGCTAGATCTACTGTCTCTATTATATTTTGACATACCAGGTAGATCTACTGTCTCTGTTATACTATGACAGACCAGGTAGATCTACTTTCTATTATATTATGACAGACCAGCTAGATCTACTGTCTCTATTCTATTATGACAGACCAGGTTAAACTACAATCTCTTTTATCTTATGACAGACCAGCTAGATCTACTGTCTCTATTCTATTATGACAGACCAACTAGATCTACTGTCTCTATGGTATTATGACAGACCAGCTAGATCTACTGTCTCTATTATATTATGACATACCAGCTAGATCTACTTTCCCTATTATATTATGACATACCAGCTAGATCTACTGTCTCTATTATAATATGACAGACCAGCTAGATCTACTGTCTCTATTATATTATGACAGACCAGCTAGATCTACTGTCTCTATTATATTTTGACATACCAGGTAGATCTACTGTCTCTGTTATATTATGACAGACCAGCTAGATCTACTGTCTCTGTTATATTATGACAGACCTGGTAGATACACTGTCACTATTATATTAAAACAGACCAGCTAGATCTACTGTCTATATTATAATATGACAGACCAGCTAGATCTACTGTCTCTATTATAATATGACAGACCAGCTAGATCTACTGTCTCTATTATATTATGACAGACCAGCTAGATCTACTGTCTCTATTATATTTTGACATACCAGGTAGATCTACTGTCTCTGTTATATTATGACAGACCAGCTAGATCTACTGTCTCTGTTATATTATGACAGACCAGCTAGATCTACTGTCTCTGTTATATTATGACAGACCTGGTAGATACACTGTCTCTATTATATTATGACAGACCAGCTAGATCTACTGTCTCTATTCTATTATGACAGACCAGCTAGATCTACTGTCTCTATGTCTCTATTGTACTATGACAGACCAGCTAGATCTACTGTCTCTATTATACTATGACAGACCAGGTAGATCTACTGTCTCTATTATATTATGACAGACCAGCTAGATCTACTGTCTCTATTCTATTATGACAGACCAGGTTAAACTACCATCTCTATTATCTTATGACAGACCAGCTAGATCTACTGTCTCTATTCTATTATGACAGACCAGCTAGATCTACTGTCTCTATTGTATTATGACAGACCAGCTAGATCTACTGTCTCTGTTATATTATGACAGACCTGGTAGATACACTGTCTCTATTATATTATGACAGATCAGCTAGATCTACTGTCCCTATTTATATTATGACATACCAGCTAGATCTACTGTCTCTATTATATTATGACAGACCAGCTAGATCTACTGTCTCTATTATATTATGACAGGCCAGCTAGATCTACTGTCTCTATTATATTTTGACATACCAGGTAGATCTACTGTCTCTGTTATACTATGACAGACCAGCTAGATCTACTGTCTCTGTTATATTATGACAGACCTGGTAGATACACTGTCACTATTATATTAAAACAGACCAGCTAGATCTACTGTCTATATTATAATATGACAGACCAGCTAGATCTACTGTCTCTATTATATTATAACAGGCCAGCTAGATCTACTGTCTCTATTATATTTTGACATACCAGGTAGATCTACTGTCTCTGTTATATTATGACAGACCAGCTAGATCTACTGTGTCTATTATTTGATGACAGACCAGCTAGATCTACTGTCTCTATTATATTTTGACATACCAGGTAGATCTACTGTCTCTGTTATATTATGACAGACCAGCTAGATCTACTGTCTCTGTTATATTATGACAGACCTGGTAGATACACTGTCTCTATTATATTATGACATACCAGCTAGATCTACTTTCCCTATTATATTATGACATACCAGCTAGATCTACTGTCTCTATTATAATATGACAGACCAGCTAGATCTACTGTCTCTATTATATTATGACAGACCAGCTAGATCTACTGTCTCTATTATATTTTGACATACCAGGTAGATCTACTGTCTCTGTTATATTATGACAGACCAGCTAGATCTACTGTCTCTGTTATATTATGACAGACCTGGTAGATACACTGTCACTATTATATTAAAACAGACCAGCTAGATCTACTGTCTCTATTATAATATGACAGACCAGCTAGATCTACTGTCTCTATTATATTATGACAGACCAGCTAGATCTACTGTCTCTGTTATATTATGACAGACCTGCTAGATCTACTGTCTCTATTATATTTTGACATACCAGGTAGATCTACTGTCTCTGTTATATTATGACAGACCAGCTAGATCTACTGTCTCTGTTATATTATGACAGACCAGCTAGATCTACTGTCTCTGTTATATTATGACAGACCTGGTAGATACACTGTCTCTATTATATTATGACAGACCAGCTAGATCTACTGTCTCTATTCTATTATGACAGACCAGCTAGATCTACTGTCTCTATGTCTCTATTGTACTATGACAGACCAGCTAGATCTACTGTCTCTATTATACTATGACAGACCAGGTACATCTACTGTCTCTATTATATTATGACAGACCAGCTAGATCTACTGTCTCTATTCTATTATGACAGACCAGGTTAAACTACCATCTCTATTATCTTATGACAGACCAGCAGATCTACTGTCTCTATTCTATTATGACAGACCAGCTAGATCTACTGTCTCTATTGTATTATGACAGACCAGCTAGATCTACTGTCTCTGTTATATTATGACAGACCTGGTAGATACACTGTCTCTATTATATATTATGACAGACCAGCTAGATCTACTGTCCCTATTTATATTATGACATACCAGCTAGATCTACTGTCTCTATTATATTATGACAGACCAGCTAGATCTACTGTCTCTATTATATTATGACAGGCCAGCTAGATCTACTGTCTCTATTATATTTTGACATACCAGGTAGATCTACTGTCTCTGTTATACTATGACAAACCAGCTAGATCTACTGTCTCTGTTATATTATGACAGACCTGGTAGATACACTGTCACTATTATATTAAAACAGACCAGCTAGATCTACTGTCTATATTATATTATGACAGACCAGCTAGATCTACTGTCTCTATTATATTATGACAGGCCAGCTAGATCTACTGTCTTTATTATATTTTGACATACCAGGTAGATCTACTGTCTCTGTTATATTATGACAGACCAGCTTGATCTACTGTCTCTATTATATTATGACAGACCAGCTAGGTCTACTGTCTCTATGTCTCTATTGTACTATGACGGACCAGCTAGATCTACTGTCTCTATTATAGTATGACAGACCAGGTAGATCTACTGTCTCTATTATATTATGACAGACCAGCTAGATATACTGTCTCTATTATATTATGACAGACCAGCTAGATATACTGTCTCTATTATATTTTGACATACCAGGTAGATCTACTGTCTCTGTTATATTATGACAGACCTGGTAGATACACTGTCTCTATTATATTATGACAGACCAACTAGATCTACTGTCTATTATATTATGACAGACCAGCTAGATCTACTGTCTCTATTATATTATGACAGACCAGCTAGATCTACTGTCTCTATGTCTCTATTGTACTATGACGGACCAGCTAGATCTACTGTCTCTATTATACTATGACAGACCAGGTAGATCTACTGTCTCTATTATATTATGACAGACCAGGTAGATCTACTGTCTCTATTCTATTATGACAGACCAGCTTGATCTACTGTCTCTATTATGTTATGACAGACCAGCTAGATCTACTGTCTCTTTGTCTCTATTGTACTATGACAGACCAGCTAGATCTACTGTCTCTATTATATTATGACAGACCAGCTTGATCCACTGTCTCTATTATGTTATGACAGACCAGCTAGATCTACTGTCTCTATGTCTCTATTGTACTATGACAGACCAGCTAGATCTACTGTCTCTATTATACTATGACAGACCAGGGTAGATCTACTGTCTCTATTATATTATGACAGACGAGCTAGATCTACTGTCTCTATTCTATTATGACAGACCAGGTTAAACTACAATCTCTATTCTATTATGACAGACCAACTAGATCTACTGTCTCTATTGTATTATGACAGACCAGCTAGATCTACTGTCTCTGTTATATTATGACGGACCTGGTAGATACACTGTCTCTATTATATTATGACAGACCAGCTAGATCTACTGTCCCTATTATATTATGACATACCAGCTAGATCTACTGTCTCTATTATAATATGACAGACCAGCTAGATCTACTGTCTCTGTTATATTATGACAGACCAGCTAGATCTACTGTCTCTGTTATATTATGACAGACCTGGTAGATACACTGTCACTATTATATTAAAACAGACCAGCTAGATCTACTGTCTATATTATAATATGACAGACCAGCTAGATCTACTGTCTCTATTATATTATGAAAGACCAGCTAGATATACTGTCTCATATTATGACAGAGCAACTAGATCTACTGTCTATAATGTACTATGACAGACCAGCTAGATCTACTGTCTCTATTATACTATGACAGACCAGGTAGATCTAATGTCTCTATTGTATTATGACAGACCAGCTAGATCTACTGTCTCTATTATATTATGACAGACCAGGTGAGTATACTGTCTCTATTATATTATGACAGACCAGCTAGATCTACTGTGTCTATTATTTGATGACAGACCAGCTAGATCTACTGTCTCTTTTCTAATTTGACTGACCAGGTAGATCTAATATCTCTATTATATTATGACATACCAGCTAAATCTACTGTCTCTATTATAATATGACAGACCAGCTAGATCTACTGTCTCTATTATATTTTGACATACCAGGTAGATCTACTGTCTCTGTTATATTATGACAGACCAGCTAGATCTACTGTCTCTGTTATATTATGACAGACCTGGTAGATACACTGTCTCTATTATATTATGACAGACCAGCTAGATCTACTGTCCCTATTATATTATGACAGACCAGCTAGATCTGCTGTCTCTATTATATTTTGACAGACCAGCTAGATCTACTGTCTCTATTATATTATGATAGACCAGCTTGATCTACTGTCTCTATTATGTTATGACAGACCAGCTAGATCTACTGTCTCTATGTCTCTATTGTACTATGACAGACCAGCTAGATCTACTGTCTCTATTATATTATGACAGACCAGCTTGATCCACTGTCTCTATTATGTTATGACAGACCAGCTAGATCTACTGTCTCTGTCTCTATTGTACTATGACAGACCAGCTAGATCTACTGTCTCTATTATACTATGACAGACCAGGTAGATCTACTTTCTATTATATTATGACAGACCAGCTAGATCTACTGTCTCTATTTCTATTATGACAGACCAGGTTAAACTACAATCTCTATTATCTTATGACAGACCAGCTAGATCTACTGTCTCTATTCTATTATGACAGACCAACTAGATCTACTGTCTCTATGGTATTATGACAGACCAGCTAGATCTAGTGTCTCTATTATATTATGACATACCAGCTAGATCTACTTTCCCTATTATATTATGACATACCAGCTAGATCTACTGTCTCTATTATAATATGACAGACCAGCTAGATCTACTGTCTCTATTATATTATGACAGACCAGCTAGATCTACTGTCTCTATTATATTTTGACATACCAGGTAGATCTACTGTCTCTGTTATATTATGACAGACCAGCTAGATCTACTGTCTCTGTTATATTATGACAGACCTGGTAGATACACTGTCACTATTATATTAAAACAGACCAGCTAGATCTACTGTCTATATTATAATATGACAGACCAGCTAGATCTACTGTCTCTGTTATATTATGACAGACCTGGTAGATACACTGTCTCTATTATATTATGACAGACCAGCTAGATCTACTGTCTCTATTCTATTATGACAGACCAGCTAGATCTACTGTCTCTATGTCTCTATTGTACTATGACAGACCAGCTAGATCTACTGTCTCTATTATACTATGACAGACCAGGTAGATCTACTGTCTCTATTATATTATGACAGACCAGCTAGATCTACTGTCTCTATTCTATTATGACAGACCAGGTTAAACTACCATCTCTATTATCTTATGACAGACCAGCTAGATCTACTGTCTCTATTCTATTATGACAGACCAGCTAGATCTACTGTCTCTATTGTATTATGACAGACCAGCTAGATCTACTGTCTCTGTTATATTATGACAGACCTGGTAGATACACTGTCTCTATTATATTATGACAGATCAGCTAGATCTACTGTCCCTATTTATATTATGACATACCAGCTAGATCTACTGTCTCTATTATATTATGACAGACCAGCTAGATCTACTGTCTCTATTATATTATGACAGGCCAGCTAGATCTACTGTCTCTATTATATTTTGACATACCAGGTAGATCTACTGTCGTTATACTATGACAGACCAGCTAGATCTACTGTCTCTGTTATATTATGACAGACCTGGTAGATACACTGTCACTATTATATTAAAACAGACCAGCTAGATCTACTGTCTATATTATATTTGACAGACCAGGTAGATCTACTATCTCTATTATATTATGACAGGCCAGCTAGATCTACTGTCTCTATTATATTTTGACATACCAGGTAGATCTACTGTCTCTGTTATATTATGACAGACCAGCTAGATCTACTGTCTCTGTTATATTATGACAGACCTGGTAGATACACTGTCTCTATTATATATGACAGACCAGCTAGATCTACTGTCTCTATTATATTTTGACAGACAGCTTGATCTACTCAGCAATACGTAACTGAACGAAGGCACATCAGAG
>NW_026289470.1:0-2213 GCF_023373465.1 Oncorhynchus keta
ACACCTTTATTTAACCAGGTAGGCTAGTTGGAGAACACCTTTATTTAACCAGGTAGGCTAGTTGAGAACACCTTTATTTAACCAGGTAGGCTAGTTGAGAACACCTTTATTTAACCAGGTAGGCTAGTTGATAACACCTTTATTTAACCAGGTAGGCCAGTTGAGAACACCTTTATTTAACCAGGTAGGCTAGTTGAAAACACCTTTATTTAACCAGGTAGGCTAGTTGAGAACACCTTTATTTAACCAGGTAGGCTAGTTGAGAACACCTTTATTTAACCAGGTAGGCTAGTTGAGAACACCTTTATTTAACCAGGTAGGCTAGTTGAGAACACCTTTATTTAACCAGGTAGGCCAGTTGAGAACAAGTTCTCATTTACAACGATGACCTGACTAAGATAAAGCAAAGGAGTGCAACACAAACAACAACACAGAGCTACACATGGAATAAACAAACATACAGTCAATAACACAATAGAAAAGTCTATATAAAGGAGTGTGAAAATGAGGTAAGATTAGGGAGGTAAGGCAATAAATAGGCCGTAGTGGCGAAGTAATTACAATTTAGCTATTAACACTGGAGTGATAGATGTGCAGGAGATGAAAGTGCAAGTAGAGATACTTGGGTGCAAAAGGGGAAAAAAATATTTGATATATATATATTTGATATAGGGATGAGGTAGTTGGATGGGTTATTTACAGATGGGCTATGTACAGGTGCAATGATCTGTAAGCTGTTCTTATAGCTTATGCTTGAAGTTAGTGAGGGAGATATGAGTCTCCAGCTTCAGTGATTTTTGCAATTCATTCCAGTCGTTGGCAGCAGAGAACTCGAAGGAAAGGCGGCCAAAGGAGGAATTGGCTTTGGGGTTGACCAGAGAGATATATCTGCTGGAGCGTGTGCTACGGGTGGGTGCTGCTATGGTGACCAGTGAGCTGAGATAAGTCAGGGCTTTACCTAGCAAAGACTTATAGATGACCCGGAGTCAGTGGATTTGGCGACGAATATGAAGCGAGTGCCAGCCAACGAGAGCATGCAGGTCGCAGTGGTGGGTAGTATATGTGATTTTGGTGACAAAACGGATGGCACTGTGATAGACTACATCCAATTTGCTGAGTAGAGTGTTGGAGGCTGTTTTGTAAATTACATTGCTGAAGTCAAGGATAGGTAGGAGTCAGTTTTACGAGGGTATGTTTGGCAGCATGAGTGAAGGATTCTTTGTTGCGAAATAGGAAGCCGACTCTAGATTTAATTTTGGATTGGAGATCCTTAATGTGAGTCTTGAAGGAGAGTTTACAGTCTAATCAGACCTCTAGGTATTTGTAGTTGTCCACATATTCTGGGGCGGGCAGGTGCGGGCAGCGATCGGCTGAAGAGCATGCATTTAGTTTTACTTGCATTTAAGAGCAATTGGAGGCCACGGAAGGAGAGTTGTATGACATTGAAGCTCGTATGAATGTTAGTTAACACTGTGTCCAAAGAAGGGCCAGAAGTATTCAGAGTGGTGTATTCTGCGTAGAGGTGGATCAGATAATCACCAGCAGCAAGAGCGACATCATTGATCTATACAGATAAAAGCGTCGGCCCGAGAATTGAACCCTGTGGCACCCCCATAGAGACTGCCAGAGGTCCGGACATCATGCCCTCCGATTTGACACACTGAACTCTATCTGAGTAGTAGTTGGTCAACCAGGCGAGGCAGTCATTTGAGAAACCAAGGCTAAACCAAGGCTATTGAGTCTGCCGAGTCTGTGCTGATTGAGTCGGAAGCCTTGGCTATGTCGATGAATACAGCTGCACAGTATAGTCTTTTATCGATGGCTGTAATGATATCGTTTAGGACCTTGAGCGTGGCTGAGGTGCACCCATGACAAGCTCGGAAACCAGATTGCAAAGCGGAGAAAGTCAAATCAAATCAAATCAAAATGTATTTGTCACATACACATGGTTAGCAGATATTAATGCGAGAGTAGTGAAATGCTTGTGCTTCTAGTTCCGACAATGCAGTAATAACCAACGAGTAATCTAACCTAACAATTTCACAACAACTACCTTATACATACAAGTGTAAAGGGATGAAGAATATGTACATAAAAATATATCAATTCCTGTGACATTGGGTGGTGTAGGTGTCCTGGAGGGCAGGTAGTTTGCCCCCATTGTGCAGACCTCACTACCCTCTGGAGAGCCAAATGGTTGTGGGCCTGGCGGT
>NW_026289471.1:0-2624 GCF_023373465.1 Oncorhynchus keta
CAAATCAAATCAAATCAAATTTATTTATATAGCCCTTCGTACATCAGCTGATATCTCAAAGTGCTGTACAGAAACCCAGCCTAAAACCCCAAACAGCAAACAATGCAGGTGTAAAAGCACGGTGGCTAGGAAAAACTCCCTAGAAAGGCCAAAACCTAGGAAGAAACCTAGAGAGGAACCGGGCTATGTGGGGTGGCCAGTCCTCTTCTGGCTGTGCCGGGTAGAGATTATAACAGAACATGACCAAGATGTTCAAATGTTCATAAATGACCAGCATGGTCGAATAATAATAAGGCAGAACAGTTGAAACTGGAGCAGCAGCACAGTCAGGTGGACTGGGGACAGCAAGGAGCCTTCATGTCAGGTAGTCCTGGGGCACGGTCCTAGGGCTCCAGGTCAGTTGAAACTGGAGCAGGAGCATGGCCAGGTGGACTGGGGACAGCAAGGAGTCCTCATGTCAGGTAGTCCTGGGACATGGTCCTAGGGCTCAGGTCCTCCGAGAGAGAGAAAGAAAGAGAGAAGGAGAGAATTAGAGAGCACACTTAGATTCACACAGGACACCGAATAGGACAGGAGAAGTACTCCAGATATAACAAACTGACCCTAGCCCCCCGACACATAAACTACTGCAGCATAAATACTGGAGGCTGAGACAGGAGGGGTCAGGAGACACTGTGGCCCCATCCGAGGACACCCCGGACAGGGCCAAACAGGAAGGATATAACCCCACCCACTTTGCCAAAGCACATCCCCCACACCACTAGAGGGATATCTTCAACCACCAACTTACCATCCTGAGACAAGGCCGAGTATAGCCCACAAAGATCTCCGCCACGGTACAACCCAAGGGGGAGCAACCCAGACAGGCCGACCACAACAGTGAATCAACCCACCCAGGTGGCACTTCCCCCAGGGACGGCACGAGAGAGCCCCAGCAAGCCAGTGACTCAGCCCCCGTAACAGGGTTAGAGGCAGAGAATCCCAGTGGAAAGAGGGGAACCGGCCAGGCAGAGACAGCAAGGGCGGTTCGTTGCTCCAGAGCCTTTCCGTTCACCTTCCCACTCCTGGGCCAGACTACACTCAATCATATGACCCACTGAAGAGATGAGTCTTCAGTAAAGACTTAAAGGTTGAGACCGAGTTTGCGTCTCTGACATGGGTAGGCAGACCGTTCCATAAAAATGGAGCTCTATAGGAGAAAGCCCTGCCTCCAGCTGTTTGCTTAGAAATTCTAGGGACAATTAGGAGGCCTGCGTCTTGTGACCGTAGCGTACGTGTAGGTATGTACGGCAGGACCAAATCAGAGAGGTAGGTAGGAGCAAGCCCATGTAATGCTTTGTAGGTTAGCAGTAAAACCTTGAAATCAGCCCTTGCTTTGACAGGAAGCCAGTGTGAGAGGCTAGCACTGGAGTAATATGATCAAATTTTTGGTTCTAGTCAGGATTCTAGCAGCCGTATTTAGCACTAACTGAAGTTTATTTAGTGCTTTATCCGGAGTAGCCGGAAAATAGAGCATTGCAGTAGTCTAACCTAGAAGTGACAAAAGCATGGATTAATTTTTCTGCATCATTTTTGGACAGAAAGTTTCTGATTTTTGCAATGTTACGTAGATGGAAAAAAGCTGTCCTCGAAATGGTCTTGATATGTTCTTCAAAAGAGATCAGGGTCAGAGTAACGCCGAGGTCCTTCACAGTTTTATTTGAGGCGACTGTACAACCATTAAGATTAATTGTCAGATTCAACAGAAGATCTCTTTGTTTCTTGGGACCTAGAACAAGCATCTCTGTTTTGTCCGAGTTTAATAGTAGAAAGTTTGCAGCCATCCACTTCCTTATGTCTGAAACACATGCTTCTAGCGAGGAGCAATTTTGGGGCTTCACCATGTTTCATTGAAATGTACAGCTGTGTGTCATCCGCATAGCAGTGAAAGTTTACATTATGTTTTCGAATAACATCCCCAAGAGGTAAAATATATAGTGAAAACAATAGTGGTCCTAAAACAGAACCTTGAGGAACACCGAAATGTACAGTTGATTTGTCAGAGGACAAACCATTCACAGAGACAAACTGATATCTTTCCGACAGATAAGATCTAAACCAGGCCAGAACTTGTCGTGTAGACCAATTTGGGTTTCCAATCTCTCCAAAGAATGTGGTGATCGATGGTATCAAAAGCAGCACTAAGGTCTAGGAGCACGAGGACAGATGCAGAGCCTCGGTCCGATGCCATTAAAATGTCATTTACCACCTTCACAAGTGCCGTCTCAGTGCTATGATGGGGTCTAAAACCAGACTGAAGCATTTCGTATACATTGTTTGTCTTCAGGAAGGCAGTGAGTTGCTGCGCAACAGCCTTCTCTAAAATCTTTGAGAGGAATGGAAGAGTTCGATATAGGCCGATAGTTTTTATATTTTCTGGGTCAAGGTTTGGCTTTTTCAAGAGAGGCTTTATTACTGCCACTTTTAGTGAGTTTGGTACACATCCAGTGGATAGAGAGCCGTTTATTATGTTCAACATAGGAGGGCCAAGCACAGGAAGCAGCTCTTTCAGTAGTTTAGTTGGAATAGGGTCCAGTATACAGCTTGAAGGTTTAGAGGCCATGATTATTTTCATCATTGTGTCA
>NW_026289472.1:0-4653 GCF_023373465.1 Oncorhynchus keta
GTATGTATAATGTATGTAGTATGCATAAGCTGGAAGTAGAAGCCTAAGTGTCGCTGTCCATTAGTTTACTCCAATTAGGGGAAGGGTTAGCAAAAAATAATACAGGAAAATACATTTGATAAATATGTGTATACTGTATCTATATAGTATATATGTACGTTTGGACATACTCATTCAAGGGTATTTCTTATTTTTTTTAAACTATTTTCTACATGTAGAATGATAGTGAAGACATCAAAACTATGAAATAACACAAATTGAATCATGAAGTAAGCAAAATAGTGTTAAACAAATCAAAATATATTTTATATTTGAGATTCTTCAAAACAGGCACCCTTTGCCTTGATGACCCTTGAATGAGTATCTGTGTCCAAATGTAATTTTTTATTTGATTTAACTAGGCAAGTCAGTTAAGAACAAATTCTTATTTAATAAGAAATTGTGGGTTAACTGCTTTGTTCAGGGGCAGAACGGCAGATTTGACCTTGTCAGATCGGGGATTTGATCTAGCAACCTTTCGGTTACTATTTAATGCTCCTAACCACTAGGTTACCTGACACCCAAAACTGGTGCAATTATTTTATTTATTTTTATTTCACCTTTATTTAACCAGGTAGGCTGGTGGTGGCGACTTGTCCGGTTCCGGTTGGAGCCCGGCCGGTCGCATTAGCGCCCCGCTCTGCAGGTTGTATAACTTTTATAACTTTTTCATTACATTTCATTATGAGTACAACGGTTGTCTAATCTTAGCAATTCTTTAGCTAGCTACATAGCCGTCCCTTGTATCAGAGATAATTGCATAATTATCGTATTTAAGGTAAACCCTAACGTAGCCTTCACTGCTATTAAGCCCAGGAGCTAGCTAACGCACACACAGATTAGCATCTGTATGGTGCTATTCACTCAGCACGACTTGATTAGTTCAGTGTTAACTAGCTACATAGCTGTCTTTGTTTCCAAGATAATTGTGCTTTAGTGTGTGTAGCCTTGGAGTGGATTATCTTAATTCACTGAGGTTCGCTAGCCAGCTATTTGTCGTCCTTAACGTAGGAGACTCTGCTAGCTAGCCAACAGCTAACTGCTAACAGCTAGCCAACGTCTGCTGTTTTGAATTCAACAACCCGGTCAGGTGGTTTCACATTTTCGTTTCATTGCAGTGCAGCGGTTTGATTTGTTTGATCGTGGCTAGCTGCATAGCCGTCTTTGTTTCAAAGATAATTGTGTAGTCTAGACCGATTCCCTAGGTTAGCTAGCCAGCTATTGTCGTTCTTTTAACTCAACGTAACGTAAACAACACTGCTAGCTAGCCAGCTAGCCCCCGAATAGCAGCACTGTAGAATTATTACACTCAACGGAACGACTTGATTAGTGTAGTGTCAACAACGCAGCTACTGCCAGCTAGCCTACTTTAGCAGTACTGTATCATTTTAATCATTTTAGTCAATAAGATTCTTGCTACGTAAGCTTAACTTTCTGAACATTCGAGACGTGTAGTCCGCTTGTCATTCCAATTTCCTTGCATTAGCGTAGCCTTTTCTGTAGCCTGTCAACTATGTGTCTGTCTATCCCTGTTCTCTCCTCTCTGCACAGACCATACAAACGCTCCACACCGCGTGGCCGCGACCACCCTAACCTGGTGGTCCCAGCGCGTACGACCCACGTGGAGTTCCAGGTCTCTGGTAGCCTCTGGAACTGCCAATCTGCGGCCAACAAGGCAGAGTTCATCTCAGCCTATGCCTCCCTCCAGTCCCTTGACTTCTTGGCACTGACGGAAACATGGATCACCACAGATAACACTGCTACTCCTACTGCTCTCTCCTCGTCCGCCCACGTGTTCTCGCACACCCCGAGAGCTTCTGGTCAGCGGGGTGGTGGCACCGGGATCCTCATCTCTCCCAAGTGGTCTTTCTCTCTTCTCCCCTTACCCATCTGTCTATTGCCTCCTTTGAATTCCATGCTGTCACAGTTACCAGCCCTTTCAAGCTTAACATCCTTATCATTTATCGCCCTCCAGGTTCCCTCGGAGAGTTCATCAATGAGCTTGATGCCTTGATAAGCTCCTTTCCTGAGGACGGCTCACCTCTCACAGTTCTGGGCGACTTTAACCTCCCCACGTCTACCTTTGACTCATTCCTCTCTGCCTCCTTCTTTCCACTCCTCTCCTCTTTTGACCTCACCCTCTCACCCTCCCCCTACTCACAAGGCAGGCAATACGCTTGACCTCATCTTTACTAGATGCTGTTCTTCCACTAACCTCATTGCAACTCCCTCCAAGTCTCCGACCACTACCTTGTATCCTTTTCCCTCTCGCTCTCATCCAACACTTCCCACACTGCCCCTACTCGGATGGTATCGCGCCGTCCCAATCTTCGCTCTCTCTCCCCGCTACTCTCTCCTCTTCCATCCTATCTTCTCTTCCCTCTGCTCAAACTTTCTCCAACCTATCTCCTGATTCTGCCTCCTCAACCCTCCTCTCCTCCCTTACTGCATCCTTTGACTCCCTATGTCCCCTATCCTCCAGGCCGGCTCGGTCCTCCCCTCCCGCTCCGTGGCTCGACGACTCATTGCGAGCTCACAGAACAGGGCTCCGGGCAGCCGAGCGGAAATGGAGGAAAACTCGCCTCCCTGCGGACCTGGCATCCTTTCACTCCCTCCTCTCTACATTTTCCTCCTCTGTCTCTGCTGCTAAAGCCACTTTCTACCATTCTAAATTCCAAGCATCTGCCTCTAACCCTAGGAAGCTCTTTGCCACCTTCTCCTCCCTCCTGAATCCTCCCCCCTCCCTCCTCCCTCTCTGCAGATGACTTCGTCAACCATTTTGAAAAGAAGGTCGATGACATCCGATCCTCGTTTGCTAAGTCAAACGACACCGCTGGTTCTGCTCACACTGCCCTACCCTATGCTCTGACCTCTTTCTCCCTCTCTCTCCAGATGAAATCTCGCGTCTTGTGACGGCCGGCCGCCCAACAACCTGCCCGCTTGACCCTATCCCCTCCTCTCTTCTCCAGACCATTTCCGGAGACCTTCTCCCTTACCTTACCTCGCTCATCAACTCATCCCTGACCGCTGGCTACGTCCCTCCCGTCTTCAAGAGAGCGAGAGTTGCACCCCTTCTGAAAAAACCTACACTCGATCCCTCCGATGTCAACAACTACAGACCAGTATCCCTTCTCTCTTTTCTCTCCAAAACTCTTGAGCGTGCCGTCCTTGGCCAGCTCTACCGCTATCTCTCTCAGAATGACCTTCTTGATCCAAATCAGTCAGGTTTCAAGACTAGTCATTCAACTGAGACTGCTCTTCTCTGTATCACGGAGGCGCTCCGCACTGCTAAAGCTAACTCTCTCTCCTCTGCTCTCATCCTTCTAGACCTATCGGCTGCCTTCGATACTGTGAACCATCAGATCCTCCTCTCCACCCTCTCCGAGTTGGGCATCTCCGGCGCGGCCCACGCTTGGATTGCGTCCTACCTGACAGGTCGCTCCTACCAGGTGGCGTGGCGAGAATCTGTCTCCTCACCACGCGCTCTCACCACTGGTGTCCCCCAGGGCTCTGTTCTAGGCCCTCTCTTATTCTCGCTATACACCAAGTCACTTGGCTCTGTCATAACCTCACATGGTCTCTCCTATCATTGCTATGCAGACGACACACAATTAATCTTCTCCTTTCCCCCTTCTGATGACCAGGTGGCGAATCGCATCTCTGCATGTCTGGCAGACATATCAGTGTGGATGACGGATCACCACCTCAAGCTGAACCTCAGCAAGACGGAGCTCCTCTTCCTCCCGGGGAAGGACTGCCCGCTCCATGATCTCGCCATCACGGTTGACAACTCCATTGTGTCCTCCTCCCAGAGCGCTAAGAACCTTGGCGTGATCCTGGACAACACCCTGACGTTCTCAACTAACATCAAGGCGGTGTCCCGTTCCTGTAGGTTCATGCTCTACAACATCCGCAGAGTACGACCCTGCCTCACACAGGAAGCGGCGCAGGTCCTAATCCAGGCACTTGTCATCTCCCGTCTTGATTACTGCAACTCGCTGTTGGCTGGGCTCCCTGCCTGTGCCATTAAACCCCTACAACTCATCCAGAACGCCGCAGCCCGTCTGGTGTTCAACCTTCCCAAGTTCTCTCACGTCACCCCGCTCCTCCGCTCTCTCCACTGGCTTCCAGTTGAAGCTCGCATCCGCTACAAGACCATGGTGCTCGCCTACGGAGCTGTGAGGGGAACGGCACCTCAGTACCTCCAGGCTCTGATCAGGCCCTACACCCAAACAAGGGCACTGCGTTCATCCACCTCTGGCCTGCTCGCCTCCCTACCACTGAGGAAGTACAGTTCCCGCTCAGCCCAGTCAAAACTGTTCGCTGCTCTGGCCCCCAATGGTGGAACAAACTCCCTCACGACGCCAGGACAGCGGAGTCAATCACCACCTTCCGGAGACACCTGAAACCCCACCTCTTCAAGGAATACCTAGGATAGGGTAAGTAAGGGTAAGTAATCCTTCTCACCCCCCTTCTCCCCCAACAAGATTTAGATGCAAGTGGCTGTTCCACTGGTTGTCATAAGGTGTATGCACCAATTTGTAAGTCGCTCTGGATAAGAGCGTCTGCTAAATGACTTAAATGTAAATGTAAATGTAGATAAAGGAAAGCAGT